>NW_024100687.1:0-272500 GCF_016545835.1 Crotalus tigris
TAGTAGTAGTAGTAGTAGTAGTAGTAGTAGTAGTAGTAGTAAAGTTGGAAGGGACCTTGGAGGTCATTTAGTCCAACCCCTTGCTCAGGCAGGAAAGCATATACCATTTCGGACAAATGGCTGTCCAGTCTCTTTTTTTTTTTTTATTGAAAAATTTTAAAAAGTTTTTACAAAAAACAGAAAACAACAATACAACGACAAAAAAGAACAAGATTAGACAAGACAAAACAAGCCTCCCCCAACCCTCCCCAAACCACCCACACCCTCCCCCCCCCGGAGCTTCCCAGAGCAGAATATAGGCTTAATTAAAAAAGTTAAAAAAAATTGTATAAAAAGAAAAAAAAAGAAAAAAGAAAAATTAACAATAGAATATATATATATATATATATATATATAAATAAAAATTATAAAAAAGCTAAATAATGTTTTTTATATCCAATTTAAATTGTATAAACTTTATCCATTTGTCCCAAACAGCAAAAAATTTCTCTTGCGATTGTTCTTTTAAGAAAGCCGAAATCTTTGCCATTTCCGCCAAGTAAGATACTTTAAAAAACCACTCCTGCAAGGTAGGCAAAGATTCCTTCTTCCAGTATTGTCCTACTAACAACCTTGCGGCTGTGATCAGATTCAACATCAATATAACCTCCTTTGCATCGCAATCAGTAACTATACCTAACAAAAATAATTGTGGAGTAAATTTTACCCTCTTTCTAAAGATTCTCTGAATATTCCACCATATCTTAATCCAAAAAGCTTTTATATTTTTACACGACCACCAAATATGATAATAGGTGGCGTCCAAACAACCACATCTCCAACATTTAGGCTGTAGGTCAGGATACATGAGAGACATTTTTTGTGGATCAAGGTGCCATCTATAAAACATTTTATAAAAATTCTCCCTTAAATTCTGGGCTTGTGTAAATTTAACATTCCTCACCCAGATAATTTCCCAGATATCCAGTGGAACTGGTTCTCCAAAATTCTGCACCCATTTAATCATACAATCTTTAATTAATTCTGATTCTGAATCCAGTTCCACTAGAACCCCATAAATTCTCTTAATATGGGTTTGTCTTTGATCCTTTACTTGCTTGAAAAGATTTTCATCTTCTCTAAGAAAACCCACCTTACGATCCAACTTCCATCTATCTGCTAATTGTCTATATTGAAACCAAGAATAAGTAATATTTTCATGTATTAACTCTTCCAATAATTTTAACTGCCAGTTATGTCCATCCCATCTAAGTAATTGTGTATAAGACACCGTATCCATTTTAACACCTCTCCTTATGCCCTCTATCGCATGCCAAGGTATAGCCCATAGTGGTATTTTAAAATCACTTTTATAATATTTTCTCCAAACCCTAAGTAAAGAAGTTCTTATAATATGAGATTTAAAAACCCGATTCACTTTCTTATTAAATATTAAATAGGCATGCCAACCGAAAAGTAAATCCCATCCCTCCAGATGGAGTATCTCCAAATTTGTTAAATTTACCCAATCACTAATTAATGTTAAAGCCACCGCATCGTGGTATAATTTCAAATTCGGTACCTTGAGTCCACCTCTCTCACGGGACTCTTGCATGATTTTAAACTTTACCCTTGGTTTTTTCCCTGCCCAAATAAATTTATTAATACCTGTCTGCCATTCGTTTAAATTAATCTCATTCTTCAAAATCGGTAACATTTGAAACAAAAAGAGAAACTTGGGTAGGACATTCATTTTAATCACTGCAATTCTTCCCATGAGAGATAGCTGCAACTTCTCCCAATTCCTCAAGTCTGTCTGTATCCTAACCCACAACTTTTCATAATTATTCTTAAACAGTTTTGCATTAGAAACAGATAAAATAACCCCCAGGTATTTTACCTTATTAACAATTTCAAAACCAGTCAGATTAGCCAAAATTTGTTTATCCCGAGTAGTCATATTTTTAGGTAATATCTTAGTCTTATTAACATTGACCTTGAAACCCGAAACCAGTCCATATTGATGAATCAGCTGCAATAACATTACTACAGAATAAATAGGTTGAGACAAAGTAACCACCAAATCATCTGCAAAAGCTCTCAACTTATATTCTTTTTTGTTAACTTCTATTCCTTTTATTTCCTGCGACCCTCGAATCTTGATCAACAAAATTTCCAATGTTAAAACAAACAATAACGGCGACAATGGACATTCCTGTCTAGTACCTTTCTCTATTGTAAAAACCTCTGACAAACCCCCATTAACAATAAGTTGTGCCGTTTGTTTTTGATATATTGCAGTAAAAGCTTGTAATATTTTTTCACCAAAATTCATCTCTTCAATTACTCGTAACATAAAATACCAATTCAGTTGATCAAAAGCTTTTTCAGCGTCTAAAAATATCAACCCTGCAGGAATTTGGTTATTCTTGTCCAAATATTCTAGTAAATTAATAATTTGTCTAGCATTATTTTTCATATATCTACCAGTTATAAAACCAGATTGGTCCCTTTGTATGAGGTGGTGCACAACCCTCATGAGCCTATTAGCTAATATTTTTGCAAAAATCTTATAATCAACATTTAAGAGAGATATAGGTCTGTAATTCTTTAGTAAAGTAAGGTCTTGGTCCTCTTTTGGAATCAAAGATATAAAAGCACTGCGCCATGACGGAGGGATCTCTGAACCCTGTAAAATACTATTTAAAAGGTCAGCTAATGGTTGTATCATCTCTTCCATTAAAGTTTTATAATAAACAGATGTCAAGCTATCCACACCCGGTGCTTTCCCTAATTTCAATTGTTTAATTACTATCGCAATTTCCTCATTAGTAATTAAACCATTAATTTCATGTTTCTGATCTTCTGTCAATTTAGGGAAATTAGCCTCACTTAAATATTTGTTTATATCTAGAGTTTGTACATTAGTAGATTTATATAGTTTTTGATAGTAATCTAAAAAAGATTTCTTAATCAATTCCTTCTGGTACACTAATTTACCATTATAATTTATTTTATCTATTATTCTCTGTCTCTGTTTCTTTCTTAATTGGTAAGCCAACCATCTCCCTGGTTTATTGGCATTGCAAAATGTATTTTGTTTCATAAACAATAAGTTAGTTGCAGATTGATCTGCCATCAACATATTAAATTGTGTTCTTAGCAACTTTATAGATTCTTTAATCTTTTCATCTAAAGGAGTTAAAATCAAAGCCTTTTCTTTTAATTTAATCTCATCTTCCAATTCTTTACGTTTCTGAATCTGCTTTTGTCTATGAAAATTATTCATTTTTATCAAGATCCCACGCATAAATGCTTTACTTGCATCCCATTACCATTGACATTGGTGTCCCCTTGTACATATTCAAAGCAAAATAGTCCTTTAAACACTCCTTTAACTTTGAACATTCTTTTCTTGTCTAAATAAATTTTCATTCACCCTCCAGGATCTTCTCTCCTCTTTTTCTTGAATCAGCTCCATCCAGACTGGACTATGATCCGTCAACGACCTAGGAAAAATCTTTACATTCTTTACCTTATTATATAAATCCGTTGTAATAAAAAAAATCAATCCTTGAAAAGGATTGATGTCTATCTGAAAAAAAGGTGAAGTCTCTCTCCTCTTGATTACGTTCCCGCCAATAGTCTCTCAATTCCCAGTCTTCTTTCATATCAAAAAAGGCTTTAGGTAATTTAGCCTATTTAAAAAGAGGAGAAGAACCTTTCTTGTCCCTTTGTGTGTCTAAGACACCATTCCAATCCCCCATTAATATCACGGATCTATAATCCAGCGAGATTATTTTCTGATGTAACAGTCTATAAAATTGTTCCTGTTGTTGATTTGGTGCGTAAAGTCCCACTATGAGTATTTTCTTACTATATAAACCAAGTTCAATCATTACATAACTTTCTTGGGGGTCTGATTCTACCAGACAAACTGGTAAGTTTTGCTTAACATAAATAACCACTCCCCCTTTCTTCCCAGGAGCAGGAGATACAAAATGAGATCCCAGACGGGCATTAGCTAAATACTTTTGATCTTTAAGTAGGATATGAGTTTCCTACATCGTTGTTATGTTGTTTTAAGTAGTGAAAGATTTTCTTTCTTTTCTGAGGGGAATTAAGACCGTTAACATTCCAGGTCAGAAACTTTGCCATCTCCCTTAACCAGGAGCCTGGAGAAGACTGCCTGAAGATCTGCCATTGCTGTATGTGTTGCAGAACTCTTGGGTCTTGCTCCTCCCACCGGCAATGAGGCACTTTCCAAAGAAGATTCTTTAGTTTCTTTCTTTTGTTGCTCCTTTTCCTTATATCTATGTGCTGCACGGGTCATCCTCTGCTCTTTAACCTCTGTTTGACGTTGCCATTCCAGTTGTAACTTCCCGGCAGAGATCAGACCTAATGCTTCAGATTGTTGTTCCAGCTCTTTACCACTCAAAGGTTTCTGAACAGATGACGCTGAGCCTGCACCCAGGACCGTATTATAAAACTCTTTAGCTTTAGCAACCGTATTCAACCTATAACGCATCCCCGCATGGCTCAGAGCGATACCCATCGGAATCTCCCATCTTAGCTCATTAGCTAAGAAAGCAAAGTCTTTCCTGTTTCTTAAAATTTTAGATGGAATTTCCTTTAAAATAATAACATCTTGAGCAGCAATCTGGAATCTCTTGTTATAAAAAGCTTGTATGATTTCATTACGCAGGGATCTCTTTGTAAAATAAATCACCACATCTCTAGGCAAATTCTTCTGCTTTGCAATCCAAGAATTAACTCTATAAATTTTTTCCACTTCTCTGCGTAATTCATCTTTATCCATATTCAAAGCAACAGCTAGGTCATTAAGCACCATCTCTGTCAAATCTTGATTCATGTCCTCCTTCAGACCTCTGATTCTCAAAGCATATTCCATTTCTCTATACTGGGACATAAGAATATCCTCTTGTGAAATCTCCATCTTCCTTTCCATATCTTGAAATTTATCCTCAAAAAAATCAACTTTATCTGCGACTTCCTCCACCCTCGAGTCCAACTTCACCACCATGGAGGCCAGGCCTGATAAGGCTGTAACTATATCTTGCCTCAAAATAGTATTATTATCCTCTAATAACTCCTTCATTTCCTTCATTTCCTCTTTGCTTTCAGATTTGATCTGTAGAAAAAGCTGCTTCATTTCATCCCTAATTTGGGATACAGCATTTCCCATTATGTCTTTAATCTCTTGTGCAGACAGGCCTGGCAAAGGAGGGGAGGGTGGGGGCTGCGCTGGTGGAACAGGTTTAAGTTGTTGTTGCACAGTTAAAGTTGTGGGAGAGGAAACCACCTTGGATAGTATAGAAGGCGGTTGTCTCTTTGAAGCCATTTTTCAAAACAAAATTATCTCTTTCCTTCTTTCCAAAAAAAAAGAAAAGGGAAATAATAATTAAGAAAAAAAACAAAAATACTGTAATCCTTAAGATTCCAAAAAGAAAAAAAAATCAAAAAAGGAGTCCAAAGCTCACTCAAGAAGAAAGAAAAAGGAAAGTAGAAAGAGAAAATCAAAAACAATCATTTAAGTCCATTTCCTTCCAGAGAAATAAGAACAAAGAGAAAAGAAAAAAAAACGAGCATTTTCAAAACGCCATCTTAATTGCTCTCTCCGTACCAGCAAAAAGAAACAAAGGAAAAAAAGACCAAAATTAATTAAAAAGGAAAAGTAAAATACTAAACTCTAAAAGAACATCCTTTAAACCGCCCTGTCCGCTTCAAAAGTAACTCACCGAAACTCTTTAATCGCGGAGGTGGAAGCGACGTTTCCTTTTGCTTCCGAAGAAGCAAAAACAGCTGGGAGACGGAGATAGGCAGGAGCTCTGAGGGAGCGCTCCGTCTCCCCCCTCAAAGAAAAAATCCAGAGGGGGTTCGGAGGTTCTACCTCTACTCCTGCAGTCTCTACCCCTTCCCTTTGCCCGGGAAGGGGATTCCGAACCGCGGGCCAGCTGGTGAACGCTGCGCTCCGCGGATCTGACGCCGTCCCAGGAGGACGACTACAAGGTAGCCGCCATCATCGCCGCTGCCTACCGGAAGCTCCCCGTCCAGTCTCTTCTTTAAAGCTTCCAGTGTTGGAGCGTTCACAACTTCTGGAGACAGGTTGTTCCACTGATTAATTGTTCTGACTGTCAGGAAGTTTCTCCTTAGTTCTAGGTTGCTTCTCTCCTTGATTAGTTTCCACCCGTTGCTTCTTGTCCTGCCTTCAGGCGCTTTGGAAAATAGCTTGATTCCCTCTTCTTTGTGGCAGCCCCTGAGATATTGGAATACTGCTATCATGTCCCCCCTCGTCATTCTCTTCGTTAAACTAGACATACCCAATTCCAGCAACCGTTCCTTATATGTTTTAGCCTCCAGTCCCCTAATCATCTTTGTTGCTCTTCTCTGTACTCTTTCTAGAGTCTCAACATCTTTTTTTACATCATGGTGACCAAAACTGGATGCAGTATTCCAAGTGTGGCCTTACCAAGGCATTGAAGAGTGGTATTAATACTTCACATGATCTTGATTCTATCCCTCTGTTAATGCAGCCTAGCACTGTGTTGGCCTTTTTGGCAGCTGCAGCACACTGCTGGCTCATATTTAGGTGATTGTCTACTAGGACTGCGAGGTCCCTCTCACAGTTACTACTATTGAGCAAGGTGCCACATATGCTGTACTTGTGCATTTGGTTTTTCTTGCCTAAATGTAGAACCTTGCTTTTTTCACCACTGAATTTCATTTTGTTAGATAGTGCCCAGTGTTCAAGTCTGTCCAGATCCTTCTGTATCTTAAGCCTGTCTTCTGGAGTGTTGGCTATTCCTGCCAGCTTGGTGTCGTCTGCAAATTTGATGAGTTCCCCATCTATCCCTTTGTCCAAATCATTGATGAAGATGTTGAAGAGCACTGGGCCCAGAACAGAGCCCTGGGGCACCCCACTACACATTTCCTTCCATGTAGATGCGGTTCCATTGAGGACCACTCACTGAGTACGGCCGGTCAGCCAGCTACGGATCCATCTGGTGGTAATTCTGTCTACCCCACATTTTGCTATCTTATCAAGTAGTAGGTTGTGATCTACTTTATCAAATGCCTTACTGAAGTCCAAGTAAATTATGTCCACAGCATTCCTTTGATCCACTAATTTTGTCACTTGGTCAAAGAATGCAATAAGATTTGTCTGGCATGATCTATTTTTGACAAACCCGTGTTGGCTTTTGGTAATGACTTTGTTTGCCTCTAGGTGTTCGTTGATTCATTGTTTGATTATCTTTTCCAGGATCTTCCCAGGTATTGAGGTCAGGCTAATAGGTCTGTTACTAATGTTGATGGCTAACCTAACATGTTAATGAATTAGTCAGCATAATTGGCAACAACTTAGCTGTTTAAATCTATTTGTAGATAATTGTTTTGATTTTGGTGTACTGGTTTTACAAACTATTGTTAGCCTTTTGAAACAATTTAAAGAAACATCTAATGGTTACTCCAGGGGTCTTCAAACTTGGCCCTTTTATGACGCTGGCTGAGGAATTCTGGGAGTTGAAGTCCACAAGTCATAAAAAGGCCACATTTGAAGACCCCTGGGTTACTCACTCTGGGCTAATGGAAGGATGATTAGTTTTAGGCCCATTTTTGCAGTCTATTGGGGATAGTTTTCTCATTGTCATAAATTTGCATGTGTTTGATTAAACCTCACGGCATACTTTGGTAAAAAGAAATTATTACTATTATTATAAAAATGATGTTCCTATTAATATAAGTAACTGAATTTAGGAGATAGATTCTCTGAAGAGCAGTGAGGATAAAATTGATTCTGCAAGATGAAAAGTTATAATAATTGGTGACTCATTACTGTTAGTAATTAGGCCACAGCCATTGACTCACAAAGAGTGTGGGTCTGCCAGGAACACAGATTAGGGATGTGACAGAACCATTTTGAAGATTTATCACGTTCATTGACAGTTATCCCTTCATGTTAATCCATATGAGGGAGAAATGAAGAACATGCATTCAGTTTATGTACACATTCATTGGCTGGCTTCCCACATCACGCTTAGTCATTGTGGGGATTTTGTTTGTTTGTTTTGGTTTAGTATGTTATGAAAACTCAGCCATTGTGGTTTGTAATGCATAGATTACAGTTTAGTTTGCCATGAATACCTAGCTAATAATAGTTATTCAACAGTTAAGAAACCACAGCTTAACAGTATATGAAGCAGTCACTTCTTAATTTTCTCATCCTTTTGCATCATAGTGGATCACTAGAAAGTTAGCTTCAGATCAACACTGTAACTCAATGATCACAATCAATTCAACTCAATTATATTTTACATATAAGTTGGTCAGGGAACTTTATTGCACATTTCTAACCAACCACTCATTCTGTAATGTATCAGGATCTGCTGGGCACAATTTAATGCCAGCAGCTGCATTTCAGCTTTGAGTAATCAACTGGTGACCACTTTCCAAAACATAGGTGTCAAGTTCTCAACAGAGGATTGACACAGCAAGAGTAACAACTAAAACTGAATTAATTAATTAATATGACTTGATCTAGCTCTGAATAAAGCTTGCCCTCCAGTTATCTAGATCGAACCTTCATCAAGCTAGTATTAAGACTATAATTTTTCAATATCAGTTAAGATTCTTCATCCTGAGTTCATATGGTCAGTATCATCTTGCATATCTGAAGGGTATCAGGTGGGGAAGTTTGTCTATTATCCCTTTTTAAATCTCTTTTTATTTAAACATTTGGAGCAGGCCAGTTGACCCTTTAAAAAATATATCCCCCTGAGGTCCGAGAATGTAACTTTTTGTTTTACTGCAAAGTAAAAAAAAAAAACCACCCAACTTAAGGGAGGTAGCAGGAAGTTGTGTTAATTTCAAGAACAGCTAGCCTGACCCATGACAGGTAAGCTTCAGGATCCTTTCTGATTGAAAACAGAGTGTTTTTTATTGTTGAAATACTAATTGGCCTAATTCTTTTTGATAATCCCCAGGGGGTACTGAATTACGAGCAAGGGGGTTTTTTTGTCTTTTTTTCTGCTGTTTCATGGCAGAAGATTGATGACAAAACTGGCAAGCGGGATAATTCTCTGAGGGCTCCATTTTCTTTCTGTTTCATCAGACAGACTAGAGAAAAAAGATGATTATTAACTTTTTGGGCTCTGGAATCTGATATAAAACCAGAGCAAATGTATCTAGTGATGAGTCCATATTCTGAATGCTTCTTTCTCTGGATAGGATGTAATTATAATATTCCAGAAAAGCCATATAGAGCTCCAATAGAAAAGAACATATGTAGCTCCGGGTTGAACTCTGGAATCCTTGGTGCTCTCTGAGCTTAGTTGTTTGCTGGAGGATATTTTATTACGTTGATGTTGTCTAGTTATATAATGAAACGTCTGCAAACAAACAAACTCAGGGACCACCATGGACTCCACAGGCTATATTTCCAACATTTTTTTTTCACTATTGGAACTGTTAGCATGAAATAATGGAGCGATGTGTTTAACACATTCTGCTTCCCCATATAGACTGCTCTACCTATAGAAATCTTTTGCTCTCCATTACAAGTGTTCCATTTTTGAATGTTTGTGTGCATGGAAAATTTCGCGGTAAAAGAACTGCATGTACTGCCTGATGTGCTTAAGGAACAAATTCGATCAGATCACCTTTTGAATTATAGTAGAATAATGGGAGAACGTCACAATCACAAGTATTACTAATCTTTGCTCAGTAGGTACTATGGGGAAAAAATAGCTTGCTAAATGTCTCATCTGCTTTGCTCCAAATTGTAGTATGATTGGCACTTATGGTATTTTTCTCCCTTACCTAAAGGCATCGATCAGGGTCAGATGACGTATGATGGTCAACACTGGCATGCTACAGAGACCTGCTTTTGCTGCGCCCAATGTAAGAAATCTCTGCTGGGCCGACCATTTTTGCCAAAGCAAGGACAGATTTTTTGCTCCAGAGCCTGCAGCATGGGTGATGATCCAAACGGTTCAGATTCATCAGACTCTGCCTTCCAAAGTGCCAGAGCCAAAGAATCCCGGCGTAGTGCTAAGATTGGGAAGAACAGGAACAAAGGAGAAGAGAACGCCAGCAGCCAGAATAATCAATTGCAGGTGACCTCCAGCAGACTGTCTGCAGACGTGGACCCTCTCTCCTTGCAGATGGACCTGCTGAGTTTGTCCAGCCAGACTCCGAGCCTAAACAGGGACCACGTATGGAGGAGCAGAGATGAACTCTACCACTACGGGAACAAAATGGAGCAAAGTCCATCACAAAGTCCTTTGCAGCTGCTCAGTCAGTGTAACGTCAGGACGTCTTACAACCCAGCACAGACACCAGGTCCTCAACAAGAACTGTGGGGTAAACATTTCAACAACCCAAAGAGAAACACCTCTCTAGCCATGAAAGGACATGGTAGCAGTTTCATTCAGGAATGCCGAGAAGATTATTACTCAGGAAGGCTTCGGTCGCAGGAGAGTTACAGTGACATGTCCAACCAGAGTTTTAGTGAAACCAGAGGGAGTTACAAGTATGACCAAGAAGAAGACAGTAGCATGACGGAACCGCATTGCCGGACCAGGCATCCACTCAGCGCGCTGAAATTCACTGAAAAATTGTCACGCACAGAACAAACTCCTCGGGGTTCAATGGAGTCGCTGGCTCTTTCCAATGCAACAGGTAAGATCTGTGGGTAATCGGCTACTAGAGTACGGTTTCATGTCAGGGAAGGCAAAGAGAAAATTTAAGGTTAATTTTAACACTAACTCTACAGTTAGTGAAAGAGAAGGGAATCTTTCTACTCTCGTGACAGGCAGAAATGCCTTGATCATGATGTCCTCACATTGCACAAATACATATTTTATCTCCAGCTGCCTGAGAGCAAGAATTTAATTGAAAGAACAAAGAGAGAACATAGGTTAGTGGCAAGCTAACATGATCTCACACTCAGGCGATTTCTCTTATCCTGTGCGAAAGAGGAAAGTAGGGTATGGATGCAACAGAGGGAATAGTATTAAAAGGTTGGGCAAAGAAGCAGGATAGAAAAACGGGCAGAGGTTTGTCAAAGAATTCTGCTTAAAGTCACCTGCCAATGTGCCAAACTAGCCTGTTAGATCAGAGCTACTTAGCCTACAGTTCTTTTTTCGTCTCCTTAGGATGGAGGGCAGAATAATTGAACGAGATTATTACACTGTTTCTCTCCCTCCCTCTCCCCCTTCCTCTCTCTTTCCTTTCCTCAAATCATTATTCAGAGATTTTGATAGAGATGCATAACTCTCTATTAAGCTCTCTTGGGCATTAACCATATTCTTCGACACAGTAATAATAGCCATAGCTTTGGTAACTCTACAGTAGCACTTACCATAAAGCAGAATAGAACTGTTATCCCAGTTAGCAGATTTTGGATGACCTCAGGAAGCAAATATTTATTTTAATATTTATTATTATAATGATTGTCAAGGATAGGAAAGGGTGCGTTGTCACTTTGTGCCTCAGACAACAAAGTAATTTGGCCTGGCTTGGGGTACTTTGCAAGCAGAGGACAGTGTGCGCTGGGTGCTTAACCTGTGCAGCAAAACTTCTTGCCTCATTTTTGATCAGGCGAAGTGAAATAAGTAAGAGAAAAATCCACCCTGCATGTTAATTCAGAAGGAAAAGAAAAAAATAATGGATCTTTGGGCAAAGCTTGCTGAAACAGATCGATCCTGGGTATGATGGGCAGGAGACGTAAGGGAATTGGAGGTCTGTGTGCAGGTCTGCTTTTTCCACATTTTTTGATCACGTTGAGTCAAACTTGGGTAGACTTTAAAGCAAATTCCTGACAGTGAGAACAATTAATCAGTGGAACAGCTTGCCTCCAGAAGCAGTAAATGCTCCAACACTGGAAGTTTTTAAGAAGAGACTGGACAGCCATTTGTCCGAAATGGTGTAGGGTTTCCTGCCCGACCAGGGGGTTGGACTAGATGACCTCCAAGGTCCCTCCCAACTTTACTACTATTACTAAATTGTGGTTTTATGCAGCACCGTTCCTTGGTTTTTCTTTTGTGAGTATGGACTTTGCTTGGCAACTTTCATGAGTTTAAAAAGATAGCATGAGATGTTTATATCTACCAAGAGATGTTTATAGCTAAAAAACAAGGAGGACTGAAGAGGAAAAATTGGGTACTTCCACCACCTGTCAAATCATGTCTATGGGGTGCCACAACCATTAAAGTAATTGCTCATGTTTTGTTTGATTGTCGAATGAATGATGAATGAATGAATGAATGAATGAATGAATGAATGAACGAACAGCTGCTGGGACCTGATTTGCAGATCTGATTTCCTTCTGGGCTCTAATCTGTGCATGTGAGCAGAACTGCTTAGAATTGTACCGTACTTTCCGGCGTATAAGACGACTTTCGCAAGCATTAAAATTGGCGCCGAAGTCAGGGATTGTCTTATACGCCAAGTCGTCTTATACGCCAGAAATAACAGTAGTTTCCAGCGTATAAGACGACTTTGTAGGCATGCGACTCGGCGCCGAAGACGGAGGTCGTCTTATACAGCAGAATATACAGTAGTAAAGGCAGTTAACTACAATAGTTAACAGAACTAAGGGCCTGTCATATTGAAGAGATTGGGAGATCATATAAAGGGGATGTATTTACCTGACTGTTGATTCTTTGTATTTACCACATACGTATTTTATTACATATACTCCTAGACCAGAGGTAGGCAACCTTGGCTCTTTTATGACTCATGGACTTCAACTCCCAGAATTCCTGAGCTAGCCATGCTGAGGAGAAATGGAGAGGTTTCCATGCTGAGTCATGCTGGCTCAGAAATTCTGGGAGTTGAAGTCCTCGAGTCATAAAAGAGCCAAAATTGCCTACCCCTGTCCTAGACTTATAATTATTAGTTTAGTGACAGTTCAAAGTTACAACAGCACTGAAAAAAGTCACTTATGACTTTTTTACATTTATAACCGTTGCAGTAGTCCCTGTGGTCACATGATCAAAATTTGGATGCTTGGCAACTGGTTCATATTTATGACGGTTGCATGTCCCAGGGTCATGTGATTTTATCTTTTGTGACCACCTCACCAGCAAAGTCAATTGGGAAGCCAGATTCCCTTTACAATCGTGTTACTGACTTAACAACTGTGGCAAGAAATGTCATAAAAAAGGGCAAAACTCACTTAACAATTGTCTCATTTAGCAACAGAAATTTTGGGCTCCATTGTGGTCATAAGTCAAGGACTACCTGTAGTGTATTATCTTTTATCTAGTTTATCTTACATTTTGATTTTTGATTTCTATTTTTGATATGGTCATAAAGACTCATCAATTAATAAACTATTTAAACTATCTATGTAGAATTAGAAGTAAGAATTAAGGGCTGAAATTAGTCTTCCCCAAGCTGATACTTTGTGGACTGTTGATCAGTAACCTCTGTCCAGCCAGCAGGGACATCAACCTGTGCACGTCAAAGGTGAAACACATTTATTTGTATTCCTTTAAAACCGGATAAGAAGGATCAGCAAAAAAAAATTTGTAAATGCACACTTTAAAAAGCACTAAGCTCGCCAATAAAACGATTTCAGTTCATTCCGTAAAAGTTATAGATTTTGCCTAAGGAGGAATAAGAATAACATTCTGGGTTTTGCTTTTAACTGATAACAATATATATAGATATGTATCTGAAAATTGGCATTGTCGGTTTGGAAGCTAAGAGATAAATGATGGGGCTGTGAAATTAAATCTTTTGAAATGGAATTTTAACAGAAGGGAAGTGGGTGATGGAGTGGACCAATGGAAGAGCTGCCTTAGATTTGGCTTGCAGTATCTGGTGCTTTTATTCATTTACCTGAAGGAGATGGCATTTCTGAGCTTCCTAAGAGAGAGAGGGAGAGAGAGAGAGAGACAGAGACAGAGAGAGATCCTCTTAAAGGAGCAGTCATTGTAACAGAAAAAGGAAAACATCCTTCAGAGACTGCAGGTAATATTATTTGAAGAGGAGAAACCAAATGCAGGGTATAATTCCAGGGTAAAACAAATAAAAAATAATACAGTATAGGTACTCCTTGACTTACTACCACAACGGAGCCCAACATTTCTGTTGCTAAATTAGACCATCGTTAAGTGAGTTTCCCCCCCCCCCATCTTACGAACTTTCTTGTCACAGTTGTTAAGTGAATCACTGCAGTTCAGTTAGTAACAGTTGCTAAGTGAATCTGGCTTCCCCATTGACTTCGCTTGTCGCAAAAGGTGATCACGTGACCCAGGGACACGGCAACCATCATAAATATAAACCATGGTTGTAAATGTGAAAAATAGTCCTAAGTCGCTTTTTTCAGTGCCATTATAACTTTGAATGGTCACTGAACGATTGGTTATAAGCTGAGGACCACCTGTACATATAATTTGGATGTCTCATGGCAGCTTAAAATGTCTCCAAACTCCAGGAATAAGGAATCATTTCATAATTATTGAAACGCGCTGTTTGGAACCTTTCTGTTAGTATTCGTAATTACGGACGCTTCTGTCGGATCACGCACTGAATGACAAAATCACACAGCCTTTCTTGACTACACATGAGGTTTTCCTGCTCTTCTGAAATGTTAATTGTTTGATTGTAAATACAGATGCCTGCCTTTTTTTTTTTGTAGTTGTAAGAGCCACTTTTCCAGCCACTCACATATATAATCTGTCCATTTTGCTATTTTTGTTGCAGTCTGTCCACTAAGGATAGAATTGCTTTGCTGAAATCCCGACCTCCTACAACACTTGATGAAATGGCCAGCTTCTTGAAACTGCGTCTGATACCTCTCTGATGTGCAATCCAATTATAGTGACAAAATAATCAAACTCTTGTCTGCCTGCCTGCTTCCTTGCAGTCTTTTCCTAGTCTTGCATGAGCTCTTCTAGCGTCAAAGGATGTTCGTGATCACGTAAAGCGGCTGAGAGTGGAATTCTTGCAAATAATTTACCCGATTAAATAACGAGAGGTGTATTTATAAGAAACTTTGCATAGGATATAGGAATACAGGATGGAGTTTTTTCCCCTCCTAGTTTTGACACTAGGTAATAGGTATAGAACTGCAATTTGAATCCCACGCCCCTAAATTCTGTAAAATGGTGTTGAAGTTTAGAGTTTTCTGAAAAGATCCTGTTAAAAATTGGGAAGGATGATCATTTAAAAATCTTACTGGGCAGTAGCTTTCTTCCAAGGATTCCCTAGTTAAAAAAATACTAATCATGGGGTGTGATCAGATAGGACAGTGGTGGCGAACCTATGGTACGGGTGCCAGAGGCGGCACTCGGAGCCCTCTTTGTGGGCACACGTGCCATTGCCCTAGCCTCGCCTCTCCCCGCAACCCCCTCCTCTCTAGCAGCCCCCCTGAAGGAGAGTTGCCCCTGAGCGTGGCCCACCCGGAGCAGCGCAGCCAAGGACATGGCAGCCAGGCAGCGTAGACAAGACTCTGCCCTCACACCCCATCATGCACAGTTGATATTGCAGGGCACGGGTGGAGGGCGTGACTGCCATAGCGCTGCTGGGCTGCCTGGGCAATCTGCGGCGGGCCCTGGAGGTGGTGAGTGGCCCTGTGGACAGGCTGGGTGGGGGATGGGGGGCAGGGCAGAGGATGGAGCGGGGGGGAGTTTTGGGGCACTCGGTCTCTAAAAGGTTCGCCGTCACTGAGATAGGATGAACCTCTTGATATTCCCTAGGTTTTTTTTTTTTTTTTTTTTTTTTCAGATGAGGTTTTCTGAGTAGTTCTACCAGGAACTACTTCATGTAGTAGTTGGAAAGTACTATTCCTTCAACCTAAGTTTAGAAAAAGAAGAAAGATGCCTTGAATGTTTTTGGCCAACTCGGAAAATTTCAAAACTTTTTGCAACTTTTGGCAATTTTGAAACAGAAAAAGATGGCTGTACCGGTATAACTTTTGTGGAGGCTTGTACATGGGGGAGGTTTAATAAAGAATCCCCTCACAGAACCAATGGTGCCAAGTATCTTGATGCAATTTTTCTGAGGAAAAGAGAGTTCACTACACGCACACACCCCAAAAAAAGGCAAGGCAACAATCACACAGAATTCCAAATGAAATTAATCACCTTAACTCAGTGGTAGGCAACCTTGGTTTTTTTATGACTCGTGGACTTCAACTCCCAGAATTCCTGAGCCAGCCATGCTGAGGGGAAAGGGAGAGGTTTCCAAGCTGAGTCATGCTGGCTCAGGAATTCTGGGAGTTGAAGTCCACGAGTCATAAAAGAGTCAAAGTTGCCTACTCCTGCCTTAACTAAAAGATTATTATTTTGTACTGCTCACTAAATAACGTAAATCACCCAGAGCCATTGAAAACTGCCCAGAATCTTGCTGGATAGCAAGATGAACAGCATATAAATTAAACAAACAAACAAACATGGGGGCATCTGCATGATAGGCCTTTCTTGCTCCTCCATCGTCATTTCTTCCTCTTCCTCCTCTGTGAGCATGGTCTACATTTTGAACAAATGTAGAGGATAATGAAAATCAGCTCTTTTGACAGGACTGATGATTGCTTTGACCAAACCAGGTTAGTACTCTTATATGATGGTCAGAGACTAAGCAAGAAATCCAGTAACTACTTAATGCACGGGTGTTAAACTGCTGGCCCACGGGCCGGATGCATCACCAGGAAACCGCGCCCACCCCATTGCCGGTAATGGAGAAAAAGCTCCGATACGTCGCGTGACATCACGCGACGTCAAGAGTTTGACAAGTCGGACCTCGTGGGTAAATGTGCCATCCTAAGAGACTAGATGAAATTTTAAAATCACAGCCTTAACTTTCAGCAGTTGTGCCACTGGATTACGTGGGAGAAACTTCAGGAGGGAATTTAGGGGGTGAATTCCATCTGTGCAAGCATTATGAAATATGTAGTCCATTTCAGTTCAATGTGACCTTCATTTCAGTTTGTGACAAACACCTCTGTATTAAATGACTCTAGGCAGCTCACAATATAAAGAAAAACAAGATAAAATTGCAATCAGTTCAGTAAAAATAGCGTGAAAGAAATAAGCTGGGAAATCCAGACAGCCTACCCAAAAATGTACAAAATATGACAACCCCTTACCACTGGTAGGTTCCATCCAACTCCCCCTAAAACTAAGAAAACAGTGAGATCATTAAGGCCTTCCACAATACCATAATGATGGGAGCCATTCAGATATCAGGGGGCAACTCATTCCAGAGGGAGGATGCTGTGATACAATAGGTGCACTTCCTGGGTTGCAAATAATAATAATCCCCCAGTGAGGCACTACCTTGGCCCCCAAAGAGGCACTACCTTGACGTGGTTGTGGGGCTTGTGTACTCTGAGGAAGATGAGAGCTATGCCAGAGGTTCAACCATACTGGACAGATCTCATCAGAGGAGTCAGACAAAGAGTGTCTCTCCCATAAAAAATATGGTGAGACGTAAATTGCAGAATGCCATACCGGCTTGGACGTCGCCCGGGTTAACAAGGTCCGCGCTAGATATTGGAGTTCCTGGATATCTGGTGAAAAATGGGTTACAGGACTCAGGACTGTTGGCTGAGCAACCAGGGCCAGCAGCTGCAGAACTAATGGAAGAAAAGATGTTTACCCATCGCAGATACACAGTGATTGAAAACAAAGAAATAATGATCTGTTACTACAGATCAAGTCCAACAAGAAGAGGATATCTAAAACGAATGCACCAGTTCTGGAAAGAACAACATCCAGAATCAGAAATAACAAAACAGAGACTAGCAGATCAACGCCGGATTTATAACACGAAATAAAATATTCACAGAAACAGAATTGGACGAACTGCAAAGGTTTACCCAGGGCAAAGAAATCAAAGCCTTACCAGAAGTAATTCAGAATGTAGAGGCAAACCAGGGGAGTTGGCAGTGAAGGAATCCAGCAGAGATATACAACTGTTCTCATTTGGAAACCAGGCACCTCTTCCTCAGAAAGAACAAAACCCTCTAACTAAAGAAATAAAAGAATTGAAACAAAGAATAACTGAGCATCTAGAACAGCACAAAAACAACAGAATAAGGCTACCTGCATTGAAGCTTGTTCCAAAGAAACAGCTAGCACAAGCATTAAAGATGCAAATACTGCAATATCAAGTATAAGCACCAAATCACTGCAAGAAACAAACCAACTAATGTACAGCACAGCTGCAGTTATAACAGAATACCTGGGATGCAAAATCAACAAAAAAGAAAAACAAACAAACAGTGCACCAGAAAAATGGAAGGTTAGTCTAGAAAATAAGATCAGCAAGTTAAGATCACATGCAAGCAAACTAGAACAGATGAAAGAAAAGAAGCTGAAGAACAAGAAGACCAAAGAATACCTAATCAAGAAATACCACTTAGAAACAAGGAAGATCAAGGAAGCACTGGAAATAATAAAGCAACAAATAACAGCTATAGCCAGGAAAATCAGTAGATATGAAGCTCGAATTGCAAACTATAGGCAGAACCTCCAATTTCAATCCAATCAGAAACGTTTCTACCAATCCATCAATGGAGAAACTGCAAGGAATCAGTCAGTACCTGACAAGGAAGAAACAGTGCAGTTCTGGAAGCAGATATGGGATAACCCAAAGAAATATAACAAGGATGCGGCTTGGTTAAAAGAGGTGGATGCAAATAAAACAGAAGTTGAAATGAAAGAACTAGTAATAACAACAAAAATGGTAGAAAAAAGAGCAAAGAAAATCAAAAATTGGTCAGCACCAGGTGAAGATGAACTGCATGGGTTTTGGTTGAAACATCTAACTGTTATACACCCACTCATTGCCAAACAGTTCAACAATATACTACAAGGAGGAGAAATTGAAAAGTGGCTAACAACTGGGAAAACCTACCTAATAATGAAAAATCCAGCAAAAGGGGCAACACCAGGTAACTACAGGCCAATTACCTGCTTACCAACAACTTTCAAATTACTAACTGGTGTAGTAGCTGATGCAGTGCAACAGCATCTAGTTGAAAACAATCTCTTTCCACCTGAGCAGAAAGGAAACCGCCCCAATAGCAGAGGAACAAAAGATCAACTCCTAATAGACAAAATGATCTTGGAAAACTGCAAGAGAAGGAAGACCAACCTGAATGTAGCATGGATTGACTACAAAAAGGCATTTGACTCTCTGCCACATGATTGGATAATAAAGTGCCTAGAAATAACAGGAGTCAGTAGAAACATCAGAAAATTTGTGCAAAGATCGATGGCACAATGGAAGACACAGTTGCAGATCAATGGTGAGAGGCTGGGAGAGGTTAATATCAAGAGAGGAATATTTCAAGGAGATTCATTATCACCATTACTATTTGTTATTGCACTGTTTCCTCTGTCAACAATACTGAATAACTCAGGACATGGCTATCAAACATCAAAAACATCTGCCAGACTATCCCACCTCCTTTATATGGATGATCTGAAGCTGTATGGAAAAACATCATCTGAAATAGAATCGCTGCTCAACACTGTCCGTATATATAGCCAAGATATTGTAATGGAGTTTGGCTTGGACAAATGTGCCACACTTACTATCAAACAAGGAAAAATAGTGAAAACTGAAGGAATCAAGATGCCCCACGAAAATAACATTAAGAGTCTGGATGAGGAAGAGTACTACAAATACTTGGGTATCCTTCAAGCTGACAACATCAAGCACACTGAAGTCAAGAAAAAGATTAGAGGTGAATACATCAAGAGAGTGAAGAAGATCTTAAAGTCCAAACTCAATGGAGGAAATACCATAAAGGCAATCAACACCTGGGCAATCCCAGTCATTAGGTACACAGCTGGAATAGTGGACTGGACTCAAGCAGAACTAAAAGCAATGGATAGGCAGACCAGAAAAATAATGACAATGAATCATGCCCTTCATCCACGCAGTGACATTGATAGACTTTATCTACCAAGGCAAATAGGTGGGCGTGGAATGCTACAAGTACATCAGATGGTTGAAGAAGAAAAAATGGCTTTGGAAGAATATCTGAAGAACAATGATGAAGATGCACTGAAATTAGTATATCAGGAAGGCTTACTAACTACTGGAGAGACCAAACTGGCCTACAAGAAAGACCAAATGAAGAACAGAATAGAGGCATGGGAAGACAAAGCACTACATGGCCAATACATGAAAAAAATAGCTGGGAAAGCAGATAATAATAAAACCTGGCAATGGCTAAGAGCAGGAAAATTGAAGAAAGAGACCGAGGGACTAATTCTGGCTGCACAAGACCAAGCCTTAAGGACAAATGCATACAAAGTCAAAATTGAGAAGACAGCAACAGACAGTAAGTGCCGCCTATGCAAAGAAGCTGAAGAAACAGTGGACCACTTGGTAAGCTGTTGCAAGAAGATTGCACAAACTGATTACAAGCAGCGGCATGACAAAGTAGCAACAATGGTGCATTGGAAGATCTGCAAAAAATATCATTTGCCTGTAAGCAAAAACTGGTGGGATCATAAAATAGAGAAAGTCATAGAAAATGATAAAATTAAACTGCTCCTGGGACTTCAGAATTCAAACAGACAAGCACCTGCAACATAACACCCCAGACTTAACAATTGTCGATAAGAAAGACAAAAAAGTCTGGATAGTGGACGTGGCAGTGCCTGGAGATAGCAGAATAGAAGAGAAAGAACTGGAGAAGATAACAAAATACAAAGACCTACAAATAGAAATAGAAAGACTGTGGCAAAAGCAAGCAAGGGTAGTACCAATAGTCATAGGCTCCTTGGGTGCAATCCCAAAACAACTGGAGCACCACTTGAACACCATTGGCATTGACAAATTCGCTATTAGTCAATTGCAAAAGGCGGCCTTATTAGGAACTGCTTCCATCCTGCGACGATATCTGTAATACCATCAAACATCCACATCTGCCTATCCCAGGTCCTGGGTAAGGACTCGATAGGTAGACAAAATGCCAAATCCAGTCTGAACATCTGGCTGACTGTGCGATGATCAATAATAATAATAATAATAATAATAATAATAATAATAATAATAATAATAATAATAATAATAATAATAAGGTTGGAAGGGACCTTGAAGGTCATCTAGTACAATCCCCTGCTCAGGCAGGAAACCCTGTACCATTTCAGGCAAATGGCTGTCCAGTCTCTTCTTAAAAACTTCCAGTGTTGGAGCATTCACCACTTCTGGAGGCAGGTTGTTCCACTGATTAATTGCTCTAACCGTCAGGAAGTTTCTCCTTAGTTCTAGGTTGCTTCTCTCCTTAATTAGTTTCCATCCGTAGCTTGTTATCCTGCCTTCAGGCACTTTGGACAATAGCTTGACTCCCTCTTCTTTATGGCAACCCCTGAGATATTGGAACACTGCTATCATGTCACCCCTAATCCTTCTTTTCATTAAACTAGATATACCCAATTCCAGCAACCGTTCCTTATATGTTGTAGCCTCCAGTCCCCTAATCATCTTTGTGGCTCTTCTCTGTACTCTTTCTAGGGTCTCAACATCTTTTTTACATTGTGGTGACCAAACCTGGATGCAGTATTCCAAGTGTGGCCTTACCAAGGCATTGTAAAGTGGTATTAGTACTTCACGTGATCTTGATCCTATCCCTCTGTTAATGCAGCCTAGCACTGTGTTGGCTTTTTTGGCAGCTGCAGTACACTGCTGGCTCATATTTAAGTGATTGTCCACTAGGACTCCAAGATCCCTCTCTCAGTTACTACTATTGAGCAAGGTACCACCTATACTATACCTATGCATTTGGTTTTTCTTGTCTAAATGTAGAACCTTATTTTTTTCACCATTGAATTTCATTTTGTTAGATAGTGCCCAATGTTCAAGTCTGTCCAGATCCTCCTGTATCTTAAGCCTATCTTCTGGAGTGTTGACCAGGGCTTTTTTGTCATAGAATGGCCAGAACGGAGTTCCGGCACCTTTTTTGGATGGGACCTTGTAGGGTAGGCAAGGCAGGTTGTATGATGTGTGTGAGTTCCAGCACCTTTTTTTTTTTTTTAACAAAAAAAGCACTGGTGTTGGCTATTCCTGCCAGCTTGGTGTCATCTGCAAATTTGATTAGTTCCCCATCTATCCCCTCGTCCAAATCATTGACGAAGATGTTGAAGAGCACTGGGCCCAGAACAGAGCCCTGGGGCACCCCACTACACACTTCCCTCCATGTAGATGCGGTTCCATTGAGGACCACATGCTGAGTATGGCCAGCCAGCCAGCTACGAATCCATCTGGTGGTGATGCTGTCTAACCCACATTTTTCTATCTTATCAAGTAGTAGGTTGTGATCTACTTTATCAAATGCCTTACTGAAGTCCAAGTAAATTATATCCACAGCATTCCTCTGGTCCATTAATTTTGTCACTTGGTCAAAGAATGCAATAAGATTTGTCTGGCATGATCTGTTTTTGACAAACCCATGTTGGCTTTTAGTAATGACTTTGTTTGTCTCTAGGTGTTCGCTGATTTGTTGTTTGATTATCTTTTCCAGAATCTTCCCAGGTATTGAGGTCAGGCTGATAGGTTTGTAGTTTCTTGGATCCATTTTTTTTCCTTTTTTGAAGATGGGAACTACATCAATTCTTTTCCAGTCCTCTGGTAGTTCCCCAGTGTTCCAGGATCTTTGAAAAATATAGTTCAGTGGTTCTGAGATCACATCTGCCAGTTCCTTGAGAACCTTGGGGTATAATCCATCTGGTCCTGGTGATTTGAACTCATCTAGGCTGGACAGGTGCTCACTTACCATTTTCTTGCCTATCTTAGCTTGTGTTTCTAATCTGTTTTTTATGGTACTGTTTTTGATAGGTTGGACTGTTTTTTCCCTTTGTGTAAAACAGATGCAAAAAATGAGTTAAATAGTTTTGCTTTCTCCCTGTTGCTTGTCACCTTCTTGCCACTTTCCCCCACTAATGGACCAATCATTTCCTTCACTTTTTTTTTTGTTTTTTACATGTTGAAAGAAGCTGTTTTTGTTATTTTTGGTTGTGAAATTACTCTCTTTCAATCATAAAGTATGGTCAATACTATTTTGACCTGAAACTCAGATTGTTAACCTGACTTTAAGCAATTGTTGTTTGTCACAATTGTATATGTTTCTTCATACTTCTGACCTGAATAATTTAAACCATAAATACATTTTATTTCTAAAGATGCATAAAATACATTATTTAAAAAATCCAACATAAAATAAAAATAGCAAATTAACATCAGAGTGCTTTAGCTCTTAAATACACCAGCAATTCCTAGTACCACTAAATATTATGAAAACTTAAAGCAGTACTTAAGATCCAGCTGTTATATCTGCTATAATCAATGGCCTAATGCAATGTTATGGACAGGTTATACTTTTGAAAATTCAAAGCAAGAAAATATCCTTAGAAATGCATATTTTAAGACCCAACATTTTTTAGAAGATGCATTAGATACTATTTAAATGCCCATTTCCATTATTTAATTAATGGATTTGTGTGGAAATAAAAGAAAATGGATTTATGGATAAATAGGTGCACAAGTGACAGGGCCAAGAAACAAGGAGGACTGGACAGCTTTTTTGCTTCTTGAATGCTTCTTCTGAGAAAGCCACTGTATGGTCCAAATCCCATTTTAATTCATTATTAATTAATTTTTTGGGGGGGTGCATTATATACAGCATCTAGATTTCTGCAAGAAAGTCAGAATAGAAATTTAACAAATGATTATCACCATCATCAACACACCCCACAATATTTTGGAAATCTTGGGTGAATACATTGAAATCTTCAATGAAATGCTATGTTCCTGCGTAGAATTTGGCAAATGTGATAAAAGTTTTCAGCCATCATATTGCTGACCTTGATGCATGCACTCTATAATCTCTAAATATTTAAACAGATTGGCACTAGGACGAAGAATTGATCCAGAATGGAGCAGAGAGGAATATACCAAAGCAAATAATCTCTCTTACCGATGCAGGGATGAAGGAGCTACAAAAGGTAACAGTTGACCAGAGGGATATTCCAATGCTGAGGATGATTTTCTGATTGTATCGGTCCCCAAGGTATCCAAAAACAGGAGCCGAGAACAAGAAACAGATAATGAAAACTGCCATGAAAAGAAAGGAGAGTAATGATAAAGACAAGTAAACAATCTCACCTAACTTTCAACACAACTATCATTTTAATGCATTTGTCATCTCACATTAGATTCATTACAGTCTGTTTCACCTGAAATTATCCTGGAAGACGAGACACATCTTGCTATTGATGAAGAACACAGCTATCCAATTGCTGAATTGGACAGCTAATTGGAATCCCCCAATATCAATACTTAAGGTGCTCCACTGGCAACTGTGGATTACTGGATCTTCTTCAAATTGTTAACATTAAAATGCAAGTCTATAAAAGGCTTAGGACCCCAGAACACAGAAGAACATTCCTTACAGTAAAACCTAATCTGCAATAAACTAGCAAGCTCGTGGTCTTATCTGCATAACTGGCATGAGAACGGTGACAACAAAAGGGCCTTTTAATAGCGACACCTTAGATACAAAATCCCTTCTGGGAAATCATTGTTGGCTTCTAAGTACTACTAAGTACTAGGTAATATTAAGTGCTAGGTACTACTGGCTACTAAACTGCACTTTTATCATATATACAGGCCATCCTCAATTCACAGTTCATATGGTGACTGTTCAAAGTTACAATGGCACTGAAAAAAATGATTTATGATCCTTTTTCGCATGATTCAAACAGAGAATTGTTCACAGGCAAGGCAAACAGAACATGATTCCATGAAACTTGAGTCCTTTGCAAACGGTTGCCTTCAGCAACCAGCACCGCCCACACCTTCCCTTTTTATTATGCAGCCCCAAGGCGTGGCTTCTCAATGCCTTTTCTTTTACCCTTGGAGCTGCCCCATTGCCTCCCTCTGTCCTACTCTTGTTGCCTGTCTGTGTTTGCGAGCATCTATGTTTTCCAGCTGTGAGTCCTCAGAGTCTGACTCAGCTTCCCACCACATCTGGGTCTCTGAGCACAAGTGGACAGGCCAGGCTCTTCATCAGATTGTGTCCTGGAGCTCATCAGAGCTTTTCTCCGACTCTGATGGCTCTCTAGGCCCCTCCTCCTCCTCCTCTGATTCCCCAGACTCAGCTGCTGGGTCCATTGGCTGGCACGAAATCACAACAATACCCCGTTTTATTTTAAATCCAATTTATGGCCATTTGAAGTGTTCCATGATCATGTGACTGTGTTTTTTGATATTTTTTCACCTGTTTCTGATGTTTAATTCTGATTTCCAGCAAAAAAAATGGCCATTGAGGAACTCATTGAATGATTGCCATGTTCACTTAACAATTGCTGCAAAAAAGGTAATAAAATTGGACATGGTCACATGATGACCCTCTTAATGACAGCAGTCATAGCAATCCAACATGTGAAGATAATTATAATCCAAGCCATTCATTTTTTTTATGTGGGAAATACTGAAAGCAATGGCAAAATGAAGAATAATGTCATCAAACAGCATCACAAAGGACCTAAGTTTAGAAAAGTTAGCCACCACAACTTCTCTTAAGTAGCACAGGATATGAACTTAGGTACCGAATTTAGTTTCCCATGAAATGTCAAGCCTTAGGTTTTTTTTAAATTTTCAAAAGCAGGGTGGGGTGGGGGATTGCATCATTTCTTTTGAATATACATAGAGAGCTTCCTTATATGAGTCATACCATAGAATCAGTATAGAAATTTTGACTCTAGCAGTTGACCAAGCTTTGAATTAGAGGTTGCCCTGGGTCCCAAGTGCAGGGATGATGTAGCACATGTTTCTTAGGTGTCATTAAGCTACAATTTCCAACCACTGGCCATATTGTCTAGGTCTAGGATGTATGGATGCTTACTGAACACCATTTAGAGGGCTGTATGTGCCCTTTCCTGCCTCATTGGAGCCAGAGGAATCTGGAAACTAAATTTTGGGTGGTGATATTGGCAGATCATTGCTCCTTAACTTGGATAATGACTTTTAAGCTTCTTCAGGGTATCCACCTTGACCCTCTTGCTGTATTACAACAGAATACTGTAACACAGTTGGAAGAGACCAACCTGCTGCACAAGCAGGAAACCCTATACCATTTCAGACAAATGGTTGTTCAATCTCTTCTTAAAAACTTCCACTGTTGGAGCATTCTCAACTTCAGGAGGCAAGTTGTTCCACTGATTAATTTTTCTAACTGTCAGTAAATTTCTCCTTAGGTCTAGGTTGCTTCTTTCCATAATTAGTTTCCATCCGTTGCTTCTTGTCCTGCCTTCAGGTGCTTTGGAGAATAACTTGACTCCCTCTTCTTTGGGGCAGCCCCTGAGATATTGGAACACTGCAATCATATCATCCCAGTCTTTCTTTTCATTAGACATACCCAATTCCTGTGACCACACTTCATGTTTTAGCCTTCAGTCCCCTAGTCATCTTTGTTGTTCTTCTCTGCAGTCTTTCTAGAATCTTAAGTTCTTCTTTTATTGTGTCAACCAAAACCTAACTTACAAATGAGTTGAGACTTCAACTCCCATAATTCCCATAGAGAAAAGCCATGAATTCTGGGCTTTGTCACCCCAATACATCTAGAAGATCTGCCAACAAAATCTGTTTTAACTATTATATTAAATTGGCTTCCATTGTCCTTACATTTAAATGTCCATATTTGTTTTCCTCATTTTGCAAATTAAAAGCACAGTAGTAAGTAATTTACTTTCAGAATATATGTACCAACTAAACCAAAAGATTAAAAGAGGATATCAATCCTGGGATAGAGAATTGTTTTACCAGTGTGTAACAGGCCCGCAGTCTGGTCTTTAAAATTAAAGTATTTCTGTATGTCCAGAAGCACTCCTAAAAAAAATGATATGGAACAGATTAATATATTGAATAGATGAATTTAATAGTTTATATTTGTGGTAGTGTTGTCCTATCCTGACTCCAGGATTTTCACAGCAGACGAGCAGTTAGCACCTGATTCTTTTCCCAGACTCTGGGTTATGGTGACTAGGGTCCTTTTGTTGTGTGCTATAAGCTTCTGTGTTGTTCATCAGATTCATCATCTTGTTTACTGTTTTTTATATACACTATACATTTTTTATCTTGTTCTTATACTTGGAGCTATCCAGAATCAATTTGAAGCTGGGTGGCACTTAACTGAAATTGTAAATAAAAAAATGACCTCACTCTACATTTTATCCTCAAAATAATAGATTTTAGGTTTAGGCTGAAACAGAACTTTCTTAATTCTCTTTAGCCAGTTAAAACTTTCCAAATGTTCTTTTAAGCCCTAGAGGCTGCATTCAAACAACATGTTAGATTTAGTTAGATTTAACTTTGGTTAGTCTTTTTCTGGCTTAATATACTGAGTGAATCTGTTTGGTTAGTTTATAGAACAGTGGATTTTATGAATTCAGAAAATGAGTGTGTTTTATCTTGCAAAATATAAAGCTCATCTTAGACCTCCCAATAAACATTGACTGAGTCAAGATTTTTAAACCAGGTCTCCTGGATGTCTACATTTGATACTGTAATCCAACATTTTCTGAAAAGATAGTATTCAGATTATTTGTACTTCACTTCTGATCCTCTTATGGCAGAATAGACAATGGTGAGGGATAAATTATATGGTTAAACAGGTGGAGGATACCATATGAGGAAAAATTATTTAGCAAAGTCAGATTTAAAGTTTAGTGAAGTAAATTTATTAAGATTTAAGATACCTATTTTTAAACAAGAAGAATATCTGCAACCTGAGAAAATCCCTAGGGCAATTCACCAATTTGTCAGTTGGTAAATATACAAAGATGTTACTTTGGTCTAGCTGGCAGTTCAGGTTAAGCAAAGCTACTTAAAAATAGTTTGAAAGAACTGGAATTTCTCACTTTGTTTTTACTTGAATATATACAGCTCTTGTTAATTTTTTTCTAATTTCCCAGTAACCCGATAAAATTAATAGCCTGCTATTTCCTGAAACTTGAGATGAGAGAGAACATAATGAAAGTACCAAAGAAGACCCAAAACCTAAATGATAATACATCATTTCTGGGAACTAGAGTAAATGAGGAGGTGATAAGCCACCTCGGAAAGCCAAGGGAAATCATCAAAACAATTAAAAAATGAAAATTAGAATATTTCAGACATGTGATGCGACACCCAGAAAAATACGGCATACTCCATTTAATCCTCCAGGGAAAGATTGAAGGCAAACGAGGTCCAGGCAGAAGAAGAACATCGTGGCTTCAAAATCTAAGGGACTGGTTTGGACAAAACTCAGCAGCACTTTTTTGTGCGGCTCTGATAAAAACAGGATTGCCAACATGATCGCCAACGTCTGATAACGGATATGGCACAAGAAGAAGAAGAACAGAGTAATTCAAATATATTAAATGATATTAAATGTATAAATGTATTGTATTGTACTTCAGTAAGGCATTTGATAAAGCAGATCACAACCTACTACTTGATAAGATAGAAAAATGTGGGGTAGACAGAATCACCACCAGATGGATCCGTAGCTGGCTGACCGGCCATATTCAGCGAGTGGTCCTCAATGGAACTGCATCTATATGGAGGGAAGTGTGTAGTGGGGTGCCCCAGGGCTCTGTTCTGGGCCCAGTGCTCTTCAACATCTTCATCAACGATCTGGACGAGGGGATAGATGGGGAAATCATCAAATTTGCAGACGATACCAAGCTGGCAGGAATAGCCAACACTCCAGAAGACAGGCTTAAGATACAGAAGGATCTGGACAGACTTGAACACTGGGCACTAACTAACAAAATGAAATTCAATGGTGAAAAAAAGCAAGGTTCTACATTTAGGCAAGAAAAACCAAATGCACAAGTACAGCATAGGTGGCACCATGCTCAATAGTAGTAACTGTGAGAGAGACCTCGGAGTCCTAGTAGACAATCACCTAAATATGAGCCAGCAGTATGCTGCAGCTGCCAAAAAGGCCAACACAGTGCTAGGCTGCATTAACAGAGGGATAAAATCAAGATCACGTGAAGTATTAATACCACTCTTCAATGCCTTGGTAAGGCCACACTTGGAATACTGCATTCAGTTTTGGTCACCACGATGTAAAAAAGATACTGAGACTCTAGAAAGAGTACAGAGAAGCGCAACAAAGATGATTAGGGGACTGGAGGCTAAAACATATAAGGAACGGTTGCTAGAATTGGGTATGTCTAGTTTAACGAAGAGAAGGACAAGGGGGGACATGATAGCAGTATTCCAATATCTCAGGGGCTGCCATAAAGAAGAGGAATTAAGCTATTTTCCAAAGCACCTGAAGGCAGGACAAGAAGCAATGGGTGGAAACTAATCAAGGAGAGAAGCAACCTGGAACTAAGGAGAAACTTCCTGACAGTAAGAACAATTAATCAGTGGAACAACCTGCCTCCAGAAGCAGTAAATGCTCCAACACTGGAAGTTTTAAAGAAGAAACTGGACAGCCATTTGTCCGAAATGGTGTAGGATTTCCTGCCTGAGCAGGGGGTTGGATTAGATGACCTCCAAGGTCCCTTCCAACTTTACTACTATTACTATTACTATTAAATATAATATTAACTTAAGCCTGTTTCTCCCCATCCAGACCTCCATAGCCTCCAGAGAGTGAGAAAGAACCTTTTGGTCAGTCTGGGGTAAAGATTTATACCTAAGTATCATTACTACACTGATGACATCACAGCCCATGCTCTCAGTCTTCCTCATCCAGATGTTAAATTGCAAGGATTTAGAGTAGTGTTTCTCAACTTTTGCAGCTTGAAAATGTGTGCACTTCAATTCCCAGAATTCTCCAGCCAATTATACTGGCTGAGGAATTCTGGGACTTGAAGTCCACACATCTTCAAGTTGCCAAGGTTGAGAAACACTGGTTTAGAGCTAAACGTCTTCACTGATACCAATAATGACTGGAACCAATCCTGGAAAAAGGAGGAGAACCACCACAAAACTGTGCCCTCCACTCCTGAACTCAGATTAAGGAGGGCAAGAATAAATATACCATCTCCATTCTGGTCTCCTGGACATTATAAATGCAAACAATACAGCTTTTGTGATGTACCATTCTAGGAAAGCAATGGGGGAATCCAGATTCTTGTAACAACTGTGTGATAACTTAATTGCAGTGAGTCACTTAACAACCATGGCAAAAATGGTCATAAAATGGAGCACAACTCACTTAACAATTTCTTTGCTTAGCAATAAAAATATTGGGCTAAATTGTAGTTGTAAGTTGAGGACTACCTGTAATATGGATGTTTCAGTTGGTCTTGATCACGGGTGTCAAACTCAATCGTGTCACATGATGTATTGTGATGTATGGTGACCAGTGGTGGGATTCAGTCAGTTCGCACCAGTTCGGGAGAACCAGTAGCTAATTTTTTGTTGCCTAGGCCCAGAATGGACTTCCAGAAGTGGCATCCACACAGAGAACCGGTTGTTCACATATCTGAATCCCACCACTGATAGTGGTGTTTTTTGTCTTTGTGGAAATGGGGTGGGCGTGCCTGCATGTGACGCATCCGGCCCAGGCGCTGCCAGTTTGACACCACTGGACTAGATCAGTGGCAGGATTCAAATATGTGAACAACCGGTTCTCTTCTGGAAGTCCATTCTGGGCCTGGACAACAAAAAATTAGCTACCAGTTCTGCCAGAGTGGTGCAAACCAGCTGAATCCCACCACTGGATTAGATGATTAAACACATTCTTCCAACATTTATTGTATCATTTATGGCAGTTGTGGTATTGAGCTTTAATCCATGGGAGCTGGTATGAAAATAGCTCAAAATAATTATACTTATCTTTTTCTTATTACAACAAGATAATGTAGACAGTGCTATGCTTCACTGAGCATACTCCCCAGTCCTCACCCCTTTCCCCCCTTCTAGTTCTTATTCAACTTAATAAGAGAGAAATTACTTTCAATTTCTCCTTTAAGAGAAGAGAATGTTTTAATGACATTCTGACGATGGTGGAATGAATTCTTGTTTTTATTTAGTTATGAAATGATAGAGAGAGGTGTCTGAATGGTCCAATCTTCATTGTACAATAATTCTCCAATAATCTTTAGCCTCCCTGTACATCTGGTTCATTCCAAGGCAGCACCTCAAGAAAGAATAGTTGCCATAGGGGGATTTCATATTAGGAAGAATGAATAAACAGAGAGGCTGGAGAGAGATGAAAGAGTTTGTTACCTCAAGAATGGCACCAGCTCAAAAACATCACTGAGAAATTCTCAGGGATCTGGAGAGTACAGTCAGAAAAACAGAAGTCATTTTTGAACAGAAAAATTATTAATATTATTATTGCCAAACTGCAAGAAAGGTTTCAGCCCATTCTGGGTGCTATTGTCACAAAATAATTGTCAGTAGAATCCAGCCTACCTGCTACGAGAAACCAGTCCATATAATTCACCAGGTTCAGATGGCAAAGTGTAACAATTGCGATGTAAGCCCTTCTGGTAGGTGGCTGTGATGATCCTTGAGATTGCTCTGTTGATTCCACGGTTCCATAAACCTTGATTGATGCAGGGGATTGAGGTGGCAGATCTGGGATCACTCCTTCAGCCATCTTCCTGGTCAATACTTTCAATTAGTTGCACAAAGCCATACCTTGGTTTGACACTTGTCTGTTGCTCTACAAGGAGCTTCAGCTTTGCTCATGCCTCCAACAGGAGGAACTAAGCTCTACTCAGTCATTTCCTGTAAAAAGCTGTCTGTGTACTGGCCACAGAATTTCCAAGGTTCCCCTCCATCCAACATGGTCACATGCCACGCCAGTGAGAAAAGCAGTCCCGCTTCTCTCAAATGGCTGAGAAGACAACGTACCCATGGGCAATAGAAAGAGGCAAGGCTAAGTTGAGATCATGAAACTGTGGAGAGAAGCAGAAGAGCCCATCTTTACATGCTGAGCATCTACAGATTTGGTTGAAAAAAGAATAACATTGAGAGAGGAACTAATTTGAGTAAACTGAATCTTCACCTTGTGATTCCAGATGGAAGCTGTGTCTTCACAACCCACTAAACCCACAGACCAGTTGCTCATATATTAACATCTTACGCAAACCAACCCATGCATCTTACGCAAACCAACCCATGCATTTGTTGGGTTGTGAGGACCTTGAAAATTCAATTAACCGAATGGGTTATCGATCAGTTAGCCATGACAAAGTGTATTATGTGAACTCAGCCACAATCATGCAATGGTGCTTACAAAAAATGAAAAAAGTTACATGAGCTACTGAAACCCTCATCCAGTGGACAGTAGGTAAGATCAATTCAAAGCATCAGCATAGGAGAGCCAGTTTGCCTAGTGAGTAAGGCACCACGCTAGAAAGTAGGAGACTGTGAATTCATGTCCTACCTTAGCCATTGAAGCCAGCTGGGTGACTCTTGGCCAATCACTCTCTCCTAGCCCAACCCACCTCATGGGGTTGTTGTTGTGAGGAAAATAGGAGGAGAAAGGTCTGTGGCTATGTTCACCACCTTGAGTTATTTGTAAAAATAATAAAAACAAAAAATAAATACATACATACATGCAGGGCTTTTTTTGTCATAGAACAGAGTTCTGGCACCTTTTTTCGATGGATTTTCCAGAGTTGCATTCTTTTCCTATTGTTTCCCTTCCTATCCTCGTTTGTTTTTGAAAATGCCCCGCTGGTGGTACAGTGCAAGCGGGGTCCCCTCCAGCACTCTCTGCCTCCTCTAAGAGGAGGCACCACCGCCGAAGCACCACAGCCAGAGCATGGCTTGATTGGCTGTGTCGGACCATGTGGTGTGGAAGCTGATGGTGGCAGTGGGAGACACATAAACATGGAGGCCAACTTTCACGAGAGGGTGAGCGAGCCTTTTGCCTTCCCTTACAGAAGGTGGGGTATGAGGTTAAAAAGAGGTGAAGCGAGAGGAAAGAAAGGCGGCTGGTGTGGAAACTTGCCCAACAGCGAAACTTTGCTGTTTCAGTTCCTTGGGTAGTTCAAAGGCTGGGATCTCTACGAAAATCTCTTTTTAGTCTTTTATACTTTATATTCAAACTGCAGAGAGGAAGAATAAGGATAAAGCCAATGTCTTGTGATTTGGAGGTATTGTTATTAATAATACTATATATTAATTATGTAGTATTGGTCAGATGTAAAGGTAGACCTAGAGTATGAGGTTTAATCAGATCTATTTATTAAATTGGGTTTAACTTAAAGGTAAATTAAAAGTAATCTGTTCAACTTTAATTTGTTTCAAATCAATATCCATATAAAACTCCAATATAAAATTTTCCACCTTGTTTGACAACTTCTTAAAAATAATTCAATCTTTTACAAGCAACCAAATTTTGTTTTATTGGGCCAATTTCATTCCACACAGAAAGCTGACATTTCCACTCATTAAACTAAATGGGTATGCCAGTGGTAAATGTCCCAAAAGATTAATAAAATGCCTCCTTGTAATTTAAAGCCACACAGTGCATGGTAACATTAATAGTATTAACTTACCTTCAACAAAATCCTAGTCCAGTGGTGGCAAACCTATGGCACGCGTGCCAGAGGTGGCAGTCGCAGCCCTCTCTATGAGTACACGTGCCATTGCCCCAGCCTTGCCTCCCCCCACAACCCCCTCCTCACCAGCAGCCCTCCTGTAGGAGAGTCGCCCCCGAGCATGGCCCACACAGAGAAGCGCAGCCAAGGACTCTGCCCTCATGCCCCATCCCACACAGTTGATGCTGTGGACTGTGGGCAGAGGGCGTGGCTGTCATGGTGCTGCTGGGCTCCCTGGGCAATCTGCGGTGGGTCCTGGAGGCAGTGAGTGGCCCTGCAGGCAGGTGGAGTGGGGGATAGGGTAGGGGCAGATCCGGGGCGGGGCAGGAGTGGAGCGGGGGCAGGGCCAGTTTTTGAGCACTCGGTCTCTAAAAGGTTCGCCATCACTGTCCTAGTCTTTTAGATACAATAAAAATTGAAGATTTTTTTTTCCAACTACAAAGGTAAATTTTGTAGGGTAGGCAAGGCAAGTTGTATGAAGTGTGTGAGTTCCAGCACCTTGTGTTTTTTTTTTACAAAAAAGCACTGCATACATGCATACATACATGCATACTAGGTTTGAATCTTTTCTTGCCATGAATCTCATAGTATGGTAAGACTGGCTTTGTATGTTTTATTTATATAATTTCTATAACTACTCAACTTAACCAGGTAACTCTGGGTGGCTTACAATTCTAAAATTCTAAAACAGTTTAAACAAATACTAAATAATAAAAACATCCACAAAATAAACAGCAGCTGTAATGGGTAATCAACTAATAGTAAAGCCAAATAATGAGGTCCTTAGCACATTCCGAACCCCAGGCCTGAGTACATAGCCAAGTTTTTAAAACTTTGCAAAAAGCCAAAGGCCATTCTAATCTCTGAGGTGAAAATATTTCATAAGGCAGGGACTATAACAGAAATTGCTGTTGTTAGTATATATTGCTGTTGCTAACTGAGTCTTCTTTCAGTGAGGGGACTTGTCCTTCACTGCACCCAAAAGCAGATTATTAATTTAGGACTCAGAGGTAGTCAACCTGGTCCCTACCGCCCACTAGTGGGCGTTCCAGCTTTCATGGTGGGCGGTAGGGGTTCCATCCGAGCCGTTTAAAGTTTCGGATCCATCAAGCCCTCCGATCAGCTCACAGAGCTTTCCAGCAGGCACAGGGTGTTAACCTCAGCTGGGAGACCCCCCGTGGAGCTCTTGGAAGCCGGACAGCCTTGCCGAAGCGCGCCGTCGTCGCGAGGCTCCCATCGACTTCCTCGATGATCCGGATCGCAGCAGAGGCTGCGCAACGAGATAAAACCGCAAGTGCCTCGTTTTCGGTTCTGGAGGGTGGAAATTAAAGACACAACAAACAACAAGCTTCCCCTCAGGGCCCCTCAAGGCCGCTAATTTTGAGAGCTGCACAGAGCCCTCAGTCATAGAAGTTTCAGGCATCTCTGACAAGAACGAGGCTCTCTCTTCATCCTGCTGTGACAGGCACAGATAGGGGCCAAACCAGACGCCACTGGGCATTCCCTCATGACCAAGGTAGAGGCCATAAAGGCCTTCTATTCATTCCTGCTTGCCCAGTTAGATTTGTGAGAGTGAGCACGTGCCTACAGCTTCAAACAAAATATTGTGAGCCCATGTCTCAAAAAAAGAAATACGCTCATGGCTATTTGCCAGAGTATCTGAAGATGGGTTTCATAGAATCTGTTGTAAATAAACAACATCCAATGTGTTTATTGTGTCATAAAACATTATTCAATGAGGCAATGAAGCCAAGTCGATTGCGAGAACATCTTTCTACAAAGCATCCAAATGATAAGGACAAGCCCATTGAATATTTTCAGGAAATATATAAAAAATTTCAAAATCGTTCAACAATCATTGCATCATTTAAGAAACAACATGCAGTGAACGAAGATGGATTAATTGCCGCTTATCGCATTTCACAATTAATTGCAAAAAGTGGTAAAAGCTATAATATTGGAGAAACTGTAATAATACCCTCTATAAAAGAATTTATTTCAACAGTAATGCATCAGGATATACCTGAAAATTTAAAAACGTTGCCCCTAAGCGATAGCACAGTAAAGCGACGAATTGATGAAATGGTAGTTTCATGTTGAAAAAAAACTGATAAGTATTCTCCAAAACTCTTCATTTTCCATGCAATTGGACAAGTCTACCACTGCAGATAATAATGCTTTTTTGATGGCATATGTATGTTATTTTGATGAAAACAATACATTACGAGAAGAAATGCTATTCGCAATAAATCTCATTACAGATACAAGAGGATTATCTATATTTAATACTGTGAAATCATACTTTACAAAAAATAATATTCCTTTGAATAATATTGTTGCATGCACTACTGATGGAGCATCATGAATGGTAGGTTGCTATCGTGGATTTGTTGCTTATTTGAAGGAAGAAGTGCCAAAAGTTTTATGTATTCATTGTGTGGTGCACAGACAACATATTGTAGGAAAACATCTAAGTACAACTCTCCATTCATCATTAACTATAATAATTCGAGCCATAAACAAGATCAAATCCAAACCAAAAAATGATAGAATGTTTCGACAGCTTTGCCAGGACAATAATGAAGATTTTATTATGTTACTTTTGCACACAGAAGTTTGGTGCCTGTCAAAGAGTACATCTTTGGCTTATTTTGTAGCATTATATGATAGTGTCATACAATTTTTTGAAAGTAATAATGAGACCAATCTGTGTCAACAGTTAAAAACAGTAAAGAATGATGCCTTTTATTTGGCAAATATTTTCAAGAGATTTCATGATGTCAATTTGCAGCTTCAAGGAGCTAATAAAATTCTTATAGGTTGCCAAAGTATTGTGTCATTATTTATTGACAAACTTGAACTACTTCGTTATAATCTATTGAAGAGAGAATTTCATCAGTTTCCTGAATTATCATCTATAAAAGATGATGTAACTCCAGAGGATATTGACAGATTCAGTAGCCACCTCAACGAACTTAAATTGTGCATGGAAAAACGATTTGAAGATATTTTGAAATTGAAGATGTATGACTGGATGAAAAATCCTTTTACCGCAAATATTGAAGAGGCTGATACAACTTGCCAAGAAGAACTGTTAGAAATTAGATAAGATGAAGAAAGTAAACATACATTCAATAGTGGTGGATATGAAAACCTATGGCAAAGTAAAAAAAATGCCTGTCTTATATCCAAATATGTGGAAAATGATATTCAGTTTATTGATACCTTTCCCTGCCTCATATCTGTGGAATCAGGCTTTAGTGCTGTTAATCATATTATGACCAAAGAAAGAAACCGTCTGAATATTTCCAAAAGAGGAGACCTTCGTTTGTTCCTTACAAAAATTGAGCCAGATATCCAGTATTTAGTTTCACAGCATCAGCCTCAGGGATCTCATTAATAATTTAATTTGTTGTTGTTAATTGCAAAGTCGTGCCCGACCCATCGCAACCCCATGGACAACGCTCCTCCAGGTCTTCCTGTCCTCTACCATCTTCTGGAGTCCATTTAAGTTCACACCTACTGCTTCAGTGACTCCATCCAGCCATCTCATTCTCTGTCGTCCCCTTCTGCTATTGCCCTCAATCTTTCCCAGCATTAGGCCCTTCTCCAGTGAGTCCTTCCTTCTCATTAGGTGGCCAAAGTATTTGAGTTTCAACTTCAGGATCTGGCCTTCTAAAGAGCAGTTGGGGTTGATCTCTTCTAGGACTGACCGATTTGAACGCCTTGCAATCCAAGGGACTCGCAGGAGTCTTCTCCAGCACCATAGTTCAAAGGCCTCAATTCTTTGGCACTCAGCCTTTCTTATGGTCCAACTTTCACAGCCATACATTGCAACTGGGAAAACCATAGCCTGGACTATACGCACTTTTGTTGGCAGGGTGATGTCTTAATTTAACTCATTTAATTAATTAAATGTAATTTCATCAGACTTCATGCTTCTATGTATGCAAAGTATAAATAAAAAGATAGATTTAACTACAGTAAGTTGTTTTATAAAGATTTATTCTGCCAAACTTAGCGAAAGTCCGACATAAAGTATTTGGTAAGTAATTATTATTAAATGCTTTAACTTACTATAACTCTGCTTTATAAATTTTATAAAGTAAAGTTACTTCCCTACTTTACTGTGGAACCGGTGGGCGGTTAGAAAATTTTACTACTAACAGAGATACAAAAGTGGGCGGTAGGTATAAAAAGGTTGACTACCCCTGATTTAGGAAGATCAGGGTAAGGTTCATAGAGTTTCCTCTTAACTATCTACCTCCCAGCATATCCCATTTGAGACAGATTTCTTGCTCTGTTTAAATGCTGTCCCCATTTAGTGGTCTTCTCTGAGCCAGTACCTGAAGAGAAATGAGGATGATTAATATAATTGTGGAGAGAGGTTCTTGTTTGAGTTTAGCTGTTGATCAAAGTGGTTCCTGCTTCAGGAGGGAAAGAAGGAGGGGGGGGGGCCACCAGAGGCCTAAGCATTAAGCAAACTTCCTGAAGTGAAGACCAAAAAGTTGGCTAATGGTGCTTAACCCTGAACGCTGCTTCCCCTGGGCTAAGACTCCAAACAGGAAGTCAGAGGAGAAAGCAGGCAGAAGAGACCGTTAGTAGAGTATTTCTCAAGCTTGGCTACTTGAAGATGTGTGCCAAGGAATTTTGAGAGGTGAATTAGTTCTTGCTTCTCAAACAGCACAAAATTAGCCCCGTGTGAAAAGGATAGAGTAATGTTTCTCCACCTTGGCTGCTTGAAGATGTGTGGACCTCAACTCCCAGAATTCCCCAGACAGCATATGCATAGGCTGACTGGGGAATTCTGGGAGTTGAGGTCCACACATCTTCGAACAGCCACGGCTGAGAAACACAGAAATAGTACATCCGGCATTTGTCGATTCTGTCAGCATTTGCCAGTTTTGCTTGGATATCACGATTGCTTGGGGCTCTCTGAATTTGGTTGTTTTTGTGCAGATGTTTCATTACCCAAACCAAGTAACATCATCAATATTAAGACTGATGATGCTACCTAGTTTGGGTAATGAAATGTCTGCAGGAAAACAACCAAGCTCAGAGAACACCAAGGACCCTTCATTTCAACCTGAGCTACAAATATTCTCCTTTATTAGAGTGTTCCAAATTTCTGAACAATCACTGCTTGTCCTTTGGGAGAAACAAGAGCTCCATTTATGTCAATCTAGGTCAGCGGTTCTCAACCTATGGGTCGCGACCCCATTTGGGGTCGATCAACCATTTCTCGGGGGTCGCCAAACAAGGCGATCCGCCATTTTTCCCCCTCAGGGGGCGGCGCCGCGCATGTGCGGCACGTTTGTGTGATGGGGGTCGCCGTCACACAAACATTGAGAGCCACTGATCTAGGTGAACTAAATGTTTCATTTTATATGCCAAATGGGTAAGTGATAACTGGAATTGGTCATTTTATCATTTCATTAATGAGTTAAAAAGGATATCCTCCAGCTTCCTCTTCGTGGGGTGGAATACCTTTTTTTAATCAAGCAGAGAATGGAAAAAAATGCATCTCGAAGCCACAAACAGGAAAAGGATCTTAACTACCGCAAATTGCTCATATAATTTCCTTGAAAAGGTAAATAATAGATTTTACAGAACAACACCTTATATGGTGCAGCCAATGGGCGCCTATTAATAAGCAGTTCAGCAATTCATCATCCACATAGGGCTAAAATATGTACATCAACCCTGGATGACCAAAATATATTTCATTAAAATATACTGCTCAAAAAAAATAAAGGGAACACATCCTATAGGATTTCTTATAGGATGTGTTCCCTTTATTTTTTTGAGCAGTATATATATACAGTATAAATGTCCAAATCTCACACAATGTGGGCATTCTTGCAAAAAAAAAATCTCTGAAGATTTTCTGAAAGATTTTGGGAATGAATGAATGAATAAATGACTTCAAGACAGATCAACAATTTTGGGAATGAGATCATCTTCATTTCTTAAAACTTAATCCATTAAAACCTCCTTGGAATAAAATTGATACTAATCTCCAGTATCTACTAATATTTTAGTCCCCCTCTCTTATTTATTTTATATTTTGTGACTCTTCATCTCTAATTAAGGCAGCATGGTGGCTCTGTGGTTAAGATGTTGGGGTTGTCAGCTGGAAAGCCGACAGCCCAGGTTTGAGACCCAAGCACCACTTGATGGGGTGAGCGCCCGTCCTTGTCCCAGCTCCCGCCAATCAAGCAGTTCAAAAGCATGCAAATGCAAGTAGATAAATAGGTACCACTTCAGTGGGATGGTAACAGCAGTCCATGACATCACATTGGCCTTGAAATGGAGATGAGCACCAACCCCTAGGGTTGGCAACAACTACCGGTAGCAGAATAAAATCAGCAAAGGAGGACTCCATCTAGAATAGAATAGAATAGAGTAGAGTAGAGTAGAGTAGAGTAGAGTAGAGTAGAGTAGAGTAGAGTAGAATAGAATAGAATAGAATACAGTAGAGTAGAGTAGAGTAGAGTAGAGTAGAATAGAATAGAATAGAATAGAATAGAATAGAATAGAATAGAATAGAATAGAACCTTGGAGGTCATCTAGTCCAACCCCCTGCTCAGGCAGGAAACCCTATAACATTTCAGATAAATGACTGTCCAGTCTCTTCTTAAAAACTTCCAGTGTTGGAGCATTCACAGCTTCTGGAGGCAGGCTGTTCCGCTGATTAATTGTTCTAACTGTCAGGAGGTTTCTCCTTAGTTCTAGGTTGCTTCTCTCTTTGGTTAGTTTCCATCTGTTGCTTCTTGACTTGCTTTCAGGCGCTTTGGAGAATAGCTTGGCTCCCTTTTCTTTGTGGCAACCCCTGAGATATTGGAAGACTGCTATCATGTCCCCCCTCATCCTTCTCTTCATTAAACTAGACATACCCAATACCAGCAACCGTTATTTATATGTTTTAGCCTCCAGTCCCCTAATCATCTTTGTCAAGATGATTGAGGTCAATAAAAACAGGTAAAATTTCAGTTTCTCTACAATATTTTGTCAGGTGAAGTAGAATCTAATGCCCAACCCACTAATAAACATCTCCACAGTCACAGAGGTGTCCACAAAAGAGAATAAAAAGTCAAGGTGGTTTATGTGTCTGTGTTTGTGTCTGGGTCTGTGAGATTGTCTCTCCCTTTTTACACACAAGAACCACAGAACAGGAAAGGTTGTGCATTATTTGGCTATTTGGGTTGCTTTTAATGAAAGAATTGCTCGACTCCCCAGCTCACATGAGAGCTGATAATTCAATCAACCAGCAGATGTCACCAGAATTGTTGTGTTCATATTCATTTCTTGTGGACAATCCATCTCTTATAGGCATAAATTAGGAATGCTCAAGATTTGAAAATATTAGGGCAGTTTATGCCTTAATCTCCACTACACACAGTCTAAATTAATTTTCCAATAGCATCAGAAGCCTAAGTAATGAGGAAGTCACGTCTACTTGAATTCAGAAACTGTTGACATCCTGAAGACATGAAGGACTAATCCACAGTAAATCATTGACTTCTTTGGATGCAGTAAAAAGCCAGCTCTTACTTCCAAATTCCAAAATGCTGGACATTCCTCAGCTGGCCAAGACTGTGTCAATATTTCCATTATAGCTTCTACACTTTGGATATTCACAGTTACATTCCACAGGGCTCTGGGTAGGAAAGACTGACTCTCAATTTCTCCATTCATAAACTGGGTTTCTTCTTAGATTGAGATTAAAAAAAAAGATGGCACCAAAATTTCTATCAACAGCTATGTATTTCTGCATGCAATTTATGTATTTAAAAAAACCCAAAATGTTATTTTTGCTAAGGGTACATGTTCTCTCTCTCTCTGTGTTATACATGTGTGTATGTGAGTGTGTGTATATAAATATAAGATTTGTGCATGCAATTTTTTTTTACTGAAGAACTATATCTTGGTTTATATACAGTCTTCAACTTACAACAGTCCATTTTGGTGACTGTTTGAAGTTACAACGGCACTGAAAAAAAGTGACTTATGACCGTTTTTCACACTTATGACCATTGCAGCATTCCCATGGTCACATGATCAAAATTAAGACACTTGGGAACTGACCCAATTATGACCATTGTGGTATGCTGGGGTCATGTGACCTTTTGCGACCTTTTGACAGGCAAAGTCAATGGGGAAGCCTGATTCCTTTAATAACTGTGTTGCTAATTTAACAACTGCAGTGATTCACTTAACAACAGTGGCAAGAAAGGTCATAAAATGGGGCAAAGTTCACTTAATAAATGTCTCACTTAGCAACAAAAATCTGAAGCTCTATTGTGATCGTAAGCCAAGGACTACCTGTATTAGCTGGAAAGTATAAAATTTGGAAAATTCACACTGAAATCATCCATGAATGCCCACTACCCTTAACTGGAGGGAAAGCTAACCCTTAGATCCCCAGCAGTGCATTTCCCTTGTATTCGGAAATGGGGAAGTTGCATTGATGACTGTCTATTTCTAACATCCAGATCTGCAAGGTAGGGAGAAATCAGCTAGAAACTACAACGAGGACATCGTGATAATAATAAATGTTAGTCATTTAAATCTGCTATCACCAGTCCATTGTTGAGCAACATCACATTCCAAAGCTGTGAGAAATAGCTGTTTTGATCATCTTGTAAAAATATATCAATATCGGTGCAATTCTGACCTCTGGAGGCAAGAGGAGGCTATTCTACAAAGTGGAGGCCACCACCAAGAAATGTTCTCTTTAGATACTACTCTCATCTCATGTATGCTGGGAATACTTAATATATTAAGTTACAGATACAGATTTACAGAGTAACAGATTTGGAAGGGACCTCGGAGGTCTTCTAATCCAACCCCCTGCTCAAGCAGGAGACCCTATACCAGTGATGGTGAACCTTTTAGAGACCGAGTGCCCAAACTGCAACCCCAAACCCACTTATGCATCGTCGGGTGCCGGGTGGGTGTGGCCCATTGGGTGGGCGTGGCCCATTGGCTGGGTATGGCCCATTGGCTGAGCATGCCCATTGGCTGGGCGTGGCTGCGGTGGTAACGGCAGACTGGGTGGGACTAAAAAGTTCAATCAATCAATTCCAACTTTGCAAGATTTTCTTTTCCCGCGAGAAGTTGAAATTGACTGATTGATTGAACCTTTTTTTTTTTTTTTTGAACACAGCGGCAGAGGCCTAAAGTGAAAAGATTTTATAAAACCTAGCTGAAGGCCTAGGACTGGGTCAACGGCGCACATGCCTACAGAGAGGGCTCTGAGTGCTGTCTCTGGCACCCGTGCCATAGGTTCGCCACCACTGCCCTAAACCATTCCAGACAAGTGGCTGTCCATAATGAATGAACTGGATCTTCCTAGAGGAGACAGTGCTGCACATGCCAGATTCTCCCAGTCTGCTTCCTCCATTTTTTTTTAAAGTTTCCGTTTAACAATCCATAAATGATGAAATACTGTCCAATCCCTTCCAACTGAAAATGCTTTGTGTCTTGTCTATGGAGAGTCTGGGTCATCCTTGTCATGATGGTTCTAAGACAGTGTTTCTCAACCTTGACAATTTTAAGGCATGTGGACTTCAATTCCCAGAATTCCACGGCCAGCATTGCTGGCTGTGGAATTCTGGGAGTTGAAGTCCACATGCCTTAAAATTGTCAAGGTTGAGAAACACTGTTCTAAGAGGTGCTTTTTCAAGAGGCAACTAGACTTCCTTTGTTTTTCCTTGAAGACGTTTCACTTCTCATCCAAGAAGCGAAATGTCTTCTAGCAAAAACAAAGGAAGTCCAGTTGCCTCTTGCTTCGTGTCTTCTATCTGGAAGTCACTGATGGCTTGAAGTCTCAACAATAGCAGCCAATCTGCATGAGCATATAATCCCAGCACTCTGGCTCCTTGTTCATTCATGAGTCAGATAATGCTTTCCCAAATTTATCCTTCTGTCGCTGTTTTATACTTGATGATGATGCTATCTATTCAGTCAAGTCCAATTCTCAGCAATTCCATGGATCAGCTCTTTTCAAGTTTTCCAATCTTGTAGGGCTTCTTTCAGTTGTTTTAGCTTTGGCTTTGCAGATGTAATTTATACTTATGTCAGATTCATTTAGCTTTCTTACTGATTTTCCTAGGTTTCTTTTTAAAGTTATTTTCTAGGCATTGTAGCTTTGTTTCATTCTTGCAGAAGCCAACAAGCGGGCAAGGGGTGAGGTCAATTTAAAAATATTGTTTGGGGAAGGAGAAGAAGGAAAGAGAACAAAGACCATCCATATTGTCTTGTGTAAGAAGGAAAGGAACTGATCCTTTATATGGAAGGCACGTAAAGTGGTTTCCATGCATTTGCCAAGGGAAAGAGGCTGTGGCAAATAAATGACATCTCTCTTCACCTATCAAGATCAAAATTTAGTAAGACTTGATTTTACAAAAAGAAATCCTGGTCCATTCAGAGCTATCTTGGAGATTGGGTGGGAAGGATTAATGAGCAGAAAAGCGCAGGTGGTCCTCAACTTACAACAGTGAACAGAGTTATAAGAGCACTGAAAAAATGCGACTTACGACCATTTTTCACACTTACAACCATTGCAGAATCCCTGCGGTCATGTGATCAAAATTCAGACACTTGGCAACTGACTCTTATCTCTGGTGGTTGGGGTGTCCTGGAGCCATGTGATCACCTTTTACGGCCTTCTGACAAGCAAAGTCAATGGGGAAGCCAGATTCACTTCACAACTGTGTTACTAATTTAACATCTGCAGTGATTTACTTAACAGCTGTGACAAGAAAGGATGTAAAATGGGATAAAACTTGCTTAATAATTGTCTTGCTTAGCACCAGAAATCTTGGGCTCAATTTGGTCATAAATAGAAGACTATCTGTAGTGCTTTTTCAACTGCTCAAGAATAAAGAAATGACACATTTAAAAAAAAAAAAAAGACTAGAAACCTTTTGTGGAAAAAAGTGAAATGATTTATGGATTTGATGGTTGAAAAAGGCTTAAAGAAGGAGTTGTAAAGATTTCTGTAACACCTCTGGAAAAGAGGTGTCTCTAGGTAGAATTTAAAGTATGGGGCTTGCTTGTGATTCAGGAGTTTATAGACAATCATCAAGGCTGGTAGAAACTCTCCATGAATGTTATCTGGTTCCCTTTGAAACCATTAGGATAGGTTACCATCTTGTGGATTTCATCATTTCATTTCACCTTGTCCAAAAAGATACAGGTAGTTACAACCAAAATGGAGCCTTAATGGAAAACATACTGATCTCATTTTACATTTTTTGCAATGGTCATTAAGCAAACACCATGGTCATTAAGTGAACCCATTGTTTGCTATGGCATGGTTTTCCCGAAAACTGGAAGTGCTGGTTTTCAGCAAAACTGTCGTAAAATACAATCATGTGACCAGCATGTGCTGCAAATGTCTGTAAATGCATCCATCCTGCCAAGCCCCCAAATTGCAGTCTTGTGACCTTCAGGGATAGGGCAACTGTTGGAATGTTGGATCTGGGTCTTTTTCAGGTAGGTCGTAACTTCGAATGGTTGCTAAACGACCAGTGATAATTCGGGACTACTTGTACTGTCTTACCATTCAGTTTCAGTGGGGGAACTGGGGTCCTAATAATTCCTTTCTCCTCATTTTTCATGCCACACTCTGCCCCAATTTCCAAATTAACCACCCCCAAAGTCTTTCTTAATAGACCAGTGGTTCTCAACCTTTTTAATGCCGCGACCCCCAACCGGTCGTAAGTCGAGGACTACTCAACCGGTCCTAAGTCGAGGACTACTCAACTGGTGCAGCACCGTTTGCAGAATGGGACTTTTGGCGGGCTCAGCAGGGCAGAGACAGCCTGGACAATTCCTATTGCTTTTGAAAGCCAATAGAATTAGACTCTATTCAAGAGAGTCTATTCTATTGGCTTTCAAAAGCCAATAGAATAAAAGGGAGTAGCACAGCTAAGGAAAAGGGGAAAAAATGGCGGACTGCGTTGTTTGGCGACCCCCGTGAAATGGTCGTTCGACCCCAAATGGGGTCCCGACCCACAGGTTGAGAACCACTATAATAGACTATTCCTTTAATAATAACAATTGCCCTTGTCTGTACCTTTCCCCTGCTACAATATCTTTTGTGACATGTAAACTATAGGCAAAGTTACACCAGTAAGCTAGCATGGTTGGCATTTTAAAGAATATCTGCCTGTTTTGGATAATTTGGCAATCTCTTTCCATTTTTACTAGTCTGAATAATTTGATGGTCAAGGTCCATAAGCACTGCTATCCCCAACACTCCAAAATCCTCTGATTTCTGGTAGGGAGGGATATGGAATAACATTGCAATGTGCTTTTGCACAACCTTGCTTGTCTCACATATCCAAATGTACAGGCTGAGTATTGAGAGAAATAGGACAGTGGCCAGACTAAATTTATCTGTGATGTCCTGTCAATTACCACAAAAGCAAACAGCTTGCCTGAACAGCCGAGATTGTCCTCTTCCACGAAATCTGCTTCCTGTAAGTTAGCTGAAACCTCCAGATTTCTTCCACGGCTCTTGTGCCAGTCCCCATCAGCAACGTGAAGGTAAACTCATCAACAGGCGGTGAAAAGTTGAGCTAACGAGCTGACTGTAATCTCCAGATAACCATAAAAAAGCAGGGAAGAGTTACAAAATCTACCCTCTAATGATCATCCAAATTTTACTAGCTTAGATCAGGAAGCCCTAATGGAAGGTGCATATTTACCGATTAACTAAAGTGTATTAGTTTTTCTCCCTGCAGCATATTCCAGAAGCACATTGCTTAATGCCTTAATGGGGCCTGTAACCTTGACAAGGTTTTCCAGGCTCTGTTGCAATCTAAAGGTAGCTCACCCTTCCCCCATCTACTTCTTGGCAAAGCAGGCTTTTGTTTATGCTCTCCACCTCTATGTGGGACCAGAGGAAACTTACTGCTGGATCAAAAGAAAGAAACATGCCGTGCTTACAGTATAATATCCAAAGGAACCATTACAGTTTGGGATTGCTCTTTCCTAACTTTGGCTGGAGGCTGGATTCACGCCATATATAGGAGAAAAAGGGTCTGGAAGCTAAATTGTATGATAAACAATTGAGATAACAAGGTAGGTCTAGCCTAAAGAAGAGAAGGATTAGGGGGAAATATGATAACTGTCTTCCAGTACTTGAGCAACTGTCACAGACAAGAGGATGTTGAAAAAAAAATCTTCATCAGTCCAAGCTGGGAATAATCAAAATGGAGACTGCTTTAGAAAGAAGGTTGTAGTTTATTGAAGAGGAGAACCAGACAGAAAGATGGCTCTGGGAAAGCTGACCACATGTAGTAAGGAGTGGTGGGTTTTTATACTTTTTTGGGCTTTTGTTTGGAGTTGTTCCTGTGGCATGAACTTTGATCTGAGTCTGAGAGTGCCTTTCTGGTATTCTGATGGTGGTGGGTTAATTCTATTATGTCCCAAAGGTCATATCCTGCTACCCTGGGGCTATGGTTGATGACTATTGGATTTTTTGGTGTGAGGGATTGTTGATTCTAGGGATCTTCGTCTTTCTAATCCCAGCTTCCTGGCTCCAATCTTTCTGACAAGATTGTCACATCTGCATTTCTGCAGACCTGGTTTCTGTTTGGGGCAGAGAGACTGGGGGGGGGGTTGGTTTCTGCCTTTAAGATCCTATGGGAAAATATATTCTGCCTTTTTAATATTTCCCAATATATTTCTTTCTCTGGATTCTTCCCACAAGGGGATTGACTTATTCTCAAAGCACCTGAAGGCAGGACAAGAAGTAATGGGTGGAAGCTTGCTAAAGAGTGACCTAACTCAGAAGTAAGGAGAAATTTTCTGACAGTGAAAACAATTAATCAGTGGAACAACTTGCCTCCAGAAGTTGTGGGTGCTCCATCGCTGGAGGTTTTCCAAAATAGACTGGAGAATCATTTGATTGGGATGGTAGGCGTTTCCTGCCAAGAAACTTCCAAGGTCCCTTCCAACCTTATGATACTATGTTCTATGTTCCAAGCTTAAAATAAGTTTGATTGTTCTTTGATTTACTGAATGCAGTCCAGGTGACCATTTACGCTTCAGTGTGATTTCATATGTACCACGAAAGTTAGGTAAATGACGTGTAAGCATATATTGTGAATGCAATCATAAAAATTTGTGCCTTTTTCAACTAGATGCAATGGCCTAAGAGTCAAACCTCAGTTTCTGGTCTTTAATGCTGGCTTCAGTCTTAAGGCCATGTAATTTAATACATGCATGCATACATACTACATAAATAAAGTAATAGGTGGATAAAAATGTCAAATCCAACCTGAATATCTGGCTCACTATGTGATGTAACATAATAGTAAAATAAAAAAAATAAAATTAATAATAATTAAAAATAATTAAAAAGAAAACAAAAGCAAACAAACAAATTCAAAAGGCGGAATCTGTGGACCACTGGATCTTTTTCTGCCATCAGTTTTCCATGTTTCTACATATGTATAGCTTATCAGCACGATCAAGTTACCCATGCAAACTCTGACAAATCATCATGGTGAAATTAGTCACACAAAAGTTAAATGATACATCATATTGGCACTGTAAGTATGGAAGAGCTACACAATTGGAACAGGTGTTCTTAAAACTGAAATGTTTTTGCACTGCCAGTACCAGACAAATTTCAGCAAAGAGATATTCTTAAAACTGGGAACATGCATGGGCCTCCCATGTGAATGTATATTGCACTCCTTTTGATGGAGTAATACATAGAAATGTGTCCCCTGAAGATCTGAAAATACTGGCAAATTTGTAAAATTTTGTAGTAAAATCTAAAATATTGAAGCCTCAAGGAGGGATATATGCAGGGGAAACAGAGAGACAAACTATTATGAAAAGTGCATAATTTGTGTCACCAGTGTGATGTGTAATTATGGCTGCAACAGGATGCCCATGGCCTCAAACCTCAAAGGGTGTTATCAGTAAACAGCCCATCAGGGCAACGATGTGATGATGAAGAAAATTTGGATACACAGTATTTATTCTAGGTAGTCCTCAACTTAGGACCACAATTGAGCTCAAAATTTTTGTTGTTAAGCGAGACATTTGTTAAGTGAGTTTTGCTCCATTTTATGACCTTTCTTGCCACAAATGTTAAGTGAATCACTACAGTTGATAAGTTAATAACATAGTTGTTAAGTAAATCTGACTTCCCTATTGACTTTGCTCATCAGAAGGTCACAAAAGGTGATTATGTGACCTTGAGACATAGCAATGGTCATAAGCCCAATGGACTGAGCTGAGGTGGCGCAGCAGTTAGGGTGCAGTACTGCAGGCCACTTTAGCTGACTGTGTTCAGCAGGTCAGCGGTTCAAATCTCACCGGCTCAAGGTTGACTCAGCCTTCCATCCTTCCGAGGTAGGTAAAATGAGGACCCAGATTGTTGGGGCAATGTAAATATATATATACATTGCTTACTGGTGTACACCGCTTAGAGAGTGCTTGCACTTAAAGCGGTATATAAGTCTCATAAATAAATAAATAAATAAATAAATAAATAAATAAATAAATAAATATGAACCAGTTGCCAGTGTCTGAATTTTGATCACATGACCATGGGGATGCTTCAAAGGTCGTAACTGTGAAAAATGGTCATAAGTCACTTTTTTCAATGCCGTTGTAACTTTCAACGGTCACTAAGTGAACTGTTGTAAGTAGATAACTAGCTATATTACCGGCAAATATCTATCACAGACAGATAGACAGATATAAATGGGATGAAACAGGAAGAAGCATAAAAATAGCAGTCAGAAGTCAGAGCTGGTTGATGAGTGCCCAAAATGTGGTATAATAATAATAATAATAATTAATAATAATAATAATGTTGGAAGGGACCTTGGAGGTCATCTAGTCCAACCCCCTGCTCAGGCAGGAAACCCTATACCATTTCTGACAAATGGCTGTCTAGTTTCTTCTTAAAAATATCCAGTGTTGGCGCATTCACCGCTTCTGGAGGCAGATTGTTCCACAGGTACGTCCACCTGGGGGGCAGCCATTGGAACTTCGGAACTGGGTTATAAATACCTTTTGGGTGGTCTATCATAATTTTGAACAGTTGCTAAGCAACCGCTCATCAGTTGAAGACAACCTATATGTAAGCCCCAAACAATACATTGCTTCTGTAAGGAGGCACCAACAGGTGTTCTGCGTGAACTCATTCCCACCCTAGTGCACTATTTTGGCTTCATAACCAAGGGGCTGCCCACCCTTATGAGGTGCACACGTTGCAAAGGTAAAGGTAAAGGTTTCCCCCATCCAAACGTATTTGACTCTAAAGGGCGATGCTCATCTCCGTTTCTTAGCTGAGGGAGTCAGCATTGTCCAAAGTCACTTCCGTGATCATGTGATCAGCATGACTATACACCAGGGTTGTCAAACTCACAATGTCAAGTGACGTGTCGTGACATATCACAACTTTTTTCCCATTGCTGGCAATGGGGTGGGCGCGGTTTCACCATGACACATCCGGCCCGTGGGCTGGCAGTTTGACACCCCTGCTATACACCAAGGAGCATGGAATGCTGTTACCGTCCCACCAAAATGGTACCTATTTAACTACTTGCATTTGCATGCTTTTGAACTGCTAGGTTGGCAGGAGCTGGGGCAAGAACGGGAGCTCACCCTGTCATGCAATGCTTGGGTCTCGAACTGCCAACCTTCCGGTCAACAAGCCCAGCATCTTAACTGCTAGGCCACCATGACTTTTAAGAGTCCTAATTGGAGCCTCCTTAGTGAGAGGAGCAGAGGGAGGCCTTAAGTTATAAAGTTCAGCTAGCTGTGCTTTCGACAACATAGAGAGCGACACATTTCTGACTAGTGTCCACTTCCCCCACTCCTCATCCATAAGTCAAAATACCATTAGTTTCAACTAAGTTTTCAATGGCAGTAAGATCAAAATGGGGGATTTGCTTTTATGGGGAAGAGCAGGAACTGAATTCTCATATACAAGCGGTCTGGCTTTCCATCTGTCAAAAGATGAATAACTCCAAATGTTCTGAAAGGTGGAAGATAACAAAAGAACAATAATATTAAGATGGCAATGTGGAAACGGTAATGTATCTGCACTGATTTCAGCAAGATGGAAGAAAATATTTTCTCATGTTGTTGCAAGAGAAATTGGTGAAACGGTATCATCGCTCCTGAGCTGAACATGCTTCTGACTTACCTTTCCCTTCTTTTTTTAAAACTTGCCCTGGAACTTCTCGGAAATCTTCCATTCAGTTCTAACCATATCTGATCCCACTTACTTGTCCAAGAGCAGCCAAATTTGGCTTAAGTGCTACACCTAGCTGGACAAAGTGGAAACATGGGTGTTGCATCCTGTCAACATGACATTTGCTTTACTTGCTGAAAACTTTGTCTACCACCATTCTTTTAAAGAAAGGGGACTTCCCTTCTGAATACAGGGATGCTGTATAGAATAGAATAAGAATAGAATAATAACTTTATTGTCACTTTGAATGTACACTAATCGGCATACATTAAAATGAAATTTCATTGCATATAGCAGGGCTTTTCAACCAGTGGTACGGGTACCACCTGTAGTACATTGGCACCTGGCAGGTGGTATGTGACCATCCTAGAAAAGTGGTAGCAGGGGAGGGGAATGAGCTGAACCAGTGGCAGCACCGCACAAGCCTGAGCAAGAGATGGCTGGAGCTGCAGGACTGTCAGGGCTCAGCAGAAGCACCAGGATCAGCACTTTTTCGGGACTATCAGGGCTCAGTGGAAGCGCCAGGATCAGCGCCAGCTCCAGCTGGAGCTCGGCACTGATCCTGGCGCTTCTGCTGAGCCCAGAAGAAACGCCAATCAGCTCGAATGTTACAGCATCTCCAGGGTCTTGTGATTTACATTCAGATGCTTGGCAACTGGTTCATATTTATGACGGTCACAGTGTCCCAGGGTCATGTGAAATGACCAAAACCTGCTGCAACCACCCAGCAGATGGGGGGAATAAAAACCAAACACCCCCACCCCACCCCCACTGCCAATCCTCAACCGAAATGCTCACAACAATGAAAACCTCGGACAGGAGGAAGAGCGTGGCCGGGTGGGCAGGCAGGTGTCTTGCTCGGTTATGGCTTGGAGGGCACTTTTTTCAGTGCCATTGTAACTTCAGTCACTGAGCGAACTGTTGTAAGTCAAGGACTACCTGTACTTTATCATTTTTTTTCCTTTTTTTCTTTTTTGGTCATCAGGTTTTTGACACTTCGCTAGGTGACTGGTGGTACTCGGATATTGCCATATCCTAAAAGTGGTACAATGGGTAAAAAAGGTTGAAAAGCCCTGGCATATAGCTCTCAAAGGGTCACCACCTCCGATATACACTACATAAATATGATAATAAATAAATAAATACAGAATTATGCATATATCCACATATATTATATGACACAGAGAAACAATAGTTTTGTTCGGGTTATGTATACATGTGCATGGTGAGAAAAAGGAATCTTGCGAGTTGACCAGACGGATGGCATGGGGAACAAAGCTATTACAGAATCGGGTAGTCCTGCTAGAAATACTTCGAAACCTCCTGCCAGAGGGCAGCAACAGAAACAGACCTAAAGTGGGTGTGTGAGGTCTCTAACAATGCTTTGAGCTCTAAGCACATAGCACTTATAAGCAGCATCCTGAATACCAGGGAGTGAGCTTCCTATGATCTTCACGGCTGTCCTTACCAATCTCTGTATGGACTTCCTATCTGAGGCACTGCTGCCACCAGACCAAACAGTGATGCAGTTTATTAAAATGCTCTCTATCATGCTTCTCTAAAAAGTGGCCAGGACAGAAGGAGACATATGTGCTCTCCCCATCCGAAGCAGGAAATGCAGACGCTGGTTTGCACGCTTCACTAAGCATGAGGTGTGGAGAGACCAATTCAAATTGTTAGTTATCTGCACCCTCAGATAGACTGAAGTGTTAACTTAATTTTAGGAATATGTATCAATGCCAAAAGTAACTTCAACAGTCTGAATATTAATTTTAATTGGGAAACCATTTATGGACTATAATTTTGCACACAGACTTCCCCCACAGCTGAAATTTAGATTTATGTGACTTTAAAGCCCCTTTAAAGTTTGATCATAATAGTACTGATTTAGAATTCATGTTGATTCTTATGACATTTTTAAGTAATTTGACTGTTCAATCTTACCAACTGTGATTTGTAATCAATTTTTTATTTGATTTTAATAGTTTTTGAAGTGCTAAAGGTATACATAATTGTCTTCCTATTTGTTTCAATTCAGTGTTACCTATAAAAGTAATGGCACACAGCTTTTCCTTTTCTTTTAACTTAAGTAACTTTTATATTTTGAACATCCTTCAATGTTTTCTGTTTTCTGCTATTATTTCTATTTCTTTATTACAGTTAATATTTTTTTTAAGAAGTGTTTATTTTTGTTCCGACCCAAACTATTTCTAAGCGTACAATCTCGAGTCTAGCACATCACTCAAAAGCCAAATGCATTGGTCTCTACAAGGGTGACACAAGGGGCAAATGATGAAACGTGTTGTGACATCTCAGTACAAACCAACTGACTTACGTACTACATGCAATGCTGCAACACAAGTTCAAAAAGCAGGGGTTTGCACTGTCATGCCACAATATATGTTTTGTCACTTTTGTATCATTGTGGCTTGTACCGGATGTCTTCAACCAAGGGTGTCCCTTATTTGTAAAAATGCTTTATAAACTGCCTCTAAAGGGAGAAACCTCTGGTTGGAGACTAAGATACCTTCTTTAATACAGATTAGAGATATTAAGAGTTAGGTGCAAGATTATAAATATGTATGCAGAGGTGGTCTATTTCTTGGAATTTATATGCTCTAGAATAATGTATTCCTGCATTAGAGGGTTCTAACCCACCACTGAGTCATGGATATGTGCATCGGTGTAAAACATGTCCATAAGAATGACAGTCAGGGTTCCAGTGGACTGGCTGTGGGAAATAGGAGTTGTATCTGGCATATCTGAAGAGAACCTGGTTGGGAATGGATCATTTTGCTAAGATTTTATATAGAAAATATATAGGAAAGTAAAATATACTTTCAAATTCCTAACCTCAAAAGATAGCATGTTTCTTGCATTCCATAGGAACCTCTGAGAACTGCCATGTTTGTGCAATTTATTGCACTTACCCTCTATTATAAAAAATATAATGTAAGAGCAATTGATAATGTTGCCAACATTTGCAAAGGAACTATTGCTTCCAAAACAAAATGTACATGAATGTGCAGTAAACGAACTTGTTGTTGTTGTTGTTAATTGCGAAGTCGTGTCTGACCCATTGCGACCCCATGGACAACATTCCTCCAGGTCTTCCTGTCCTCTACCATCTTCTGGAGTCCATTTAAGTTCATACCTACTGCTTCAGTGACTCCATCCAGCCATCTCATTCTCTGTCGTCCCATTCTTCTATTGCCCTCAATCTTTCCCAGCATTAGGCCCTTCTCCAGTGAGTCCTTCCTTCTCATTAGGTGGCCAAAGTATTTGAGTTTCAACTTCAGGATCTGGCCTTCTAAAGAGCAGTCGGGTTGATCTCTTCTAGGACTGACCGGTTTGAACGCCTTGCAGTCCAAGGGACTCGCAGGAGTCTTCTCCAGCACCATAGTTCAAAGGCCTCAATTCTTTGGCGCTCAGCCTTTCTTATGGTCCAACTTTCACAGCCATACATTGCAACTGGGAAAACCATGGCCTGGACTATACGCACTTTTGTTGGCAGAGTGACGTCTCTGCTTTTTAGTTTGCTGTCTAGATTTGCCATAGCTTTCCTCCCCAGGAGCAAGCGTCTTTTAATTTCTTGGCTGCAGTCCCCATCTGAGGTGATCTTTGAGGCCAGAAAAATAAAATCTGTCACTACCTCCATTTCTTCCCCATCTATTTGCCAGGAATTGAGAGGGCCGGATGCCATGATTTTGGTTTTCTTAATGTTGAGTTTCAAGTAAACGAACTACATGGAATTAAATCTCTTATTTCATCTTCCTATGGGGAAGGATTTCCCTCCCCCCTCCAGCCTCCAGCAATTATTAGAAAGAAAACAGTGACTTGGCTGCAGGCCAGAAACTTTGTTGATAAAATCACCCTTGTGGATTATTCAGCGTTCCTTGGCTTGCTTTGGTTTGTAGAGATACCAATGACAGGTAAAGCAGGGCTGTGCGCAAACAAGCTTGTGTTGGGCTGATCCAAACGTATTTAAAAAGGATTAAGAGGCACAAATACATGCCTTCAGTACCATATAATGACGGTGATCAATCTGGCACCCTCCAGGTATTGCAAATCTTCAACAGCCAAGAACTCAGCCATCTGTGCCTGGAGGACAGACAAAAAAAAAAAGACAGCGACATCATGTTGATCATCATGCAAATTATGATTGTGATGTCATCACGGCTTCTACCAGATATCTATGGCTAGTATACCCAATAGTGAGGGATTTGGAGTGACATAATTTCTCCTTTCTTGCCATACACTCCAACTGCTCCTTATGCCAGGCAACATGTTAATGTGAATTTTCTTGGCATTCTCATGCCTTGAAGTTTTAACACTTTTCACTAGAGTACTAGAAATTAAACTTTGGAAGCGACACACACCCTATCTCTATTGCAAATGCATGTGAATAAGGTGAGGCTAAGATATTTACTTCTTTATGGTTAAACATACTTTTATTTATTTACCTGAATATTTATTGTACTTCTACACCCTATTCTGAATCTCTGAATCATTCACAAAACAAAAGTTACAGTCAGAAAGAGATTGGACAACCATTTGTCTGAAATGTTATAGGGCTTTCTGCTTGAGCAGAGAATTGGACTAGAAGACCTTCCAGTTCTATTATTCTGTTATTCTATTCTGTGCATAATAAAGCAAAGATACATTTCAAAGAGCTATGGAATAAAAGTAAAGGACTAAACAAAAAATCGCAGGAAATTAAGTGACGAAACTTTTCAGGCTGGACACCATTCATCATTGAAAAAGTCCTCTCTCAGTCTCATTTAATTCTATGGTGGGATGCAAAGAAGTCTCTTAGAAGTTGAAATTAAGGTATGAATGGATCCTGTGCATATTTGAAAGAAAAACTAGGTTTTTACTGCCTGAATCATTTATTTTTAAATTAGTCAAGTCTAAGATGAGTCACTGAAAATAGGGTAATTTGATTAGATTTTTAAAATCATTCTGGTGTAAAGAAACATCTTAAATTCAGGACTGAGTCAATATGGCATATATTTATGGCATATATACAACCATTTGTTTAGTGAGTGTTCAAAGTTAAAATGGCACTGAAAAAAGCGACTTATGGCTACTTATGACCGTTGCAGCATCCCATGGTCACATGATCAAAATTTGGACTCTTGGCAACTGGCTCATATTTATGATGGTTGCAGCATCCTGGGGTCATGTGATCACTTTTTATGACCTTCTGACAAGCAAAGCTGTGTTATTAACTTAACAACTGCAGTGATTTATTTAACAACTATGGCAAGAAAAGTGGTGAAATGCGGCAAAACTGAGGACAACTGCCTCACTTAGCAATCAAAATTTGGGGCTCAATTGTGATCATAAGTCAAAGACTACTTCTACATGAAAGTAGATATACCATCACACCCTGACCACCATATGAATTCAGTGTTCCAAAACTAAGCTGAAGGTTATTTCAACACTGGTGTAAAAAACAAGGGATTCAGGGAGTCTGTGTAAAAATGTATGTTTCTGTTTGAGTCTTCATATTTAGAAGCGGAAGAGTTTGACCAGGCTGGAGACTTCAGGTTTTGCGCAGTAGCGACCAGTCGCGGGCTTCGGGATTCTCTGCACCCCCGTGGCTAATTTTGCCCTGCCAGGGGACCCTAAATGGGTTTAAGTCATCCAGGAGAGGCAATGAAGAAAGAAGGGTGCTCCAGCAATTCTGGAATGGCAGCGGCCATTCCGTTCGTCTTGGGGAAAGCCTTCTAACCCGACAGGAGAAAGGCTGGCCATATTGCATTGACCAGCCCAAGCTACTTGCAACCAAAGTCCAAAAGCACTAACCAGCACAACTGTGAACAGTGTGCTTGAAACTGGGTGAGGAATTCGATCTTCTCTTTTCTATTTTACATTTAATTTCCTGGAAAAGATCTCCAAGAAGCAAAATTCATCCAAAAGCGAAGGAGGGGGATTTCTGACCCACCCTTATACTAACAGAAGCAGCAAATTAATCTTTTTATGGAGGATCAAAATACATGGACGTGAAATAAATATAAAACCTGAAACTTAAAACTTAAATCTGGATAAATCTAAAATTGTTTTAATAGTTAAGACTCTCATTTCAAAGATAATTGTTCATTTTGGAAATTGAAAAACAAACAGTTGTCGACACCTAGTGGCAGATGAAGACTATGACAGCTATGACTTTAATATAAAACTTGGCAAAATCTGGGAAAAGCTAATTTGTGTTTGTGACCTTCAAAGTTTTAATAACAAAGAACAACTGTGACAAAAAAAGACAATGATCTGGGCTGTAGACAAAGAGAGAATTATAACTTTATAATTATAAATTTCAGAAAAAAATCTTTTTTGAGCTATTTGGATTACAAATATCTATCTAATTGGGGTTCTAAAGCTGCTTACAGAGAAAAGAAAGGAAGAGGAAAACTCAAATTCTTGGCTATCATGGATCAGAGACATGTAGAAAGAACATATCAAGAAAACATAAATACATCGCAGGAGGAGATATATAGTATACTTCAACTAATTCAAACAACAATGACTTTAAACCACAATGAAATCCAAAACAACTTTAAAAATATAAATCTAACTCTACAACAAAAAAGTTGCCAGAAAACAACAACAGAGAAGGAGCGGATAAAACAGATAAATGGATATAGAATTGAGAATAGAGAAAAAACAACTTATCCCTTAAGACTACAAAATAAATCTGAGGGCAGATTGGATAAAATGGACTGTAGAGATGTCAGGAACATTGGAGAGAAAGGAAATGATAAGAGAAGTGGAGAGAAAGAAAAAGATTTTCAACAAACATGGAAAGGCAGACGTCCCATACAAAGACACTTCTCCTGATTTACTTTTTATATCTACAGCAACATTTACGAACATATGGAAAAACTTTTTGATTCAACAAAATATGTTGATTAAGAAAGACACTGGGTAAAAGAAAAAGACTAAAGTGGAAACTAAGAAAATAGATGATGGGACTTACCAGAGAGAATACTTAAAAAAAAACCATTTGTTTGAATATGGTTAAAGAAATAGAAATGTTTTGGAATATATATGTTGCTCTAAGAGGGATGAATTCTCTAAATATAATATAGTATGCTTTTTTCCCTTTTTGTTCTCTTTCTTGATATAAATATAAATATAAAAAAGTTGAAATGACTTAGATAAAGGAAATGTTTTAGATATTTAAATGTGATTGAATTTAAGAAAATTATAATGTATAAAAAAATTTTGAATAAGAGTTAAAGGACTAGATGACTAGATGTATTAAATGGAATGTTTAAAGATTAAACATATTTTTAATTATGGTTAAAAAGAATAAGAAATTTAGGAAATAAATACATATTAGCTTAGGAGGGATATATATTTTAAGTAGTACGTTATTTTTTTATGCTTCTTTACTCTTGCTTTTCTTTCTTTTTTTCTACTGTTTTATCTATTTCTTAAGAAATGTAAAAGCGTGAGATGGTTCATATGGAAAAATAGAGTTAAATTCTTAAATGTAATTAGTTTTTGAGAAAATCTTAACCAGTAAGAATATCTAGAATTTGATGGGAGAAACAAATTAAAATAAGCACTGTAACAGGATCTATGATAAGGCAACCAGAATGATTGGATAGAAAATAAATATTATATTGATGTGATTATTATTTTAGGACTATTGGGAAAAAAATATGTATTTAATTGTTATCTATCAAAATAATAAGAATTGTATTAACTCAATCTTTGCAAAAGAGGATATTTTGGGAAAAGAGGAAATCAACTAAAACTATGTGGATTATGGATTATAGAAATCAATTGTTAGTGATTGTTTTACAAATGTAACCCAGACAACACACTGTTCACCAATTATTAAGTGATTTATGTTTTTTTTTAAAAAAATCAATAAAATATTTTACAAAAAAAAAAGAGTTTGATTGAGAAGGACAAAGAAAACCTAGCTGGCTAGGAGAACTTGAAAGTTAGTTTCCTATATTGAAAAGTTATGCTCTGTCTACCTGCTAACTGTTGGCATACAACTGGAATAGATCCATTTTGAAATTATCTTCTACTGACAAGATTATGTAAAACAACAATAACTGATGGAACTCTGGGGAATATGCAGAAGCAAGTCCCTTATCCAAGGGACTCCGGAGAATATGCAGAAGCAAGAGAGCAAATTAAGTGCTTGGAGAAATTCAGTCACCAAATATAACTGAGAAGTCATGTGTTCTTTTTCCCAAAAGGTTTCTCAGAACATATCAACTCTAGAAGTAGGAGAGCAAATGCACTGTGAACAGTTGTAGATGATATTTGAACTAGATCATGGCATCATGCTGGATTGTTGTTGGATCCTATTACACAAGTGGAACATGCAGCAAAATTCTGCAGTGTGCTCAGCTTTAGGTGAACCTCTTTCTTGGTATTTCCTCTTCATTTCTCTCCCTTTATCCGTTGGCATTCTGTGGACACTGTACACACCTGGACCTCCCTGAGCTGTTTTGGGAGACTTTCTCTATATTTTTAAATGTTCCTCCTGCTATAAAGTCAGATAGTGGGTGATACAGCTTTGGCTCAGAAAGATCAATTCTTGAGAGTTAAGAATTTACTGCAACTTTTTTTCCTGCAGAAAAGGAAAAAAACCGCATACAACTTACAACCACAACTGAGCCCAAAATTCATATGGCTAAGTGAAACATTTGTTAAGTGAATTGCTGCAGTTCTTAAATTAGTAACATGGTTGTTAAGTGAATCTGGTTTCCCCATTGACTTTGCTTGTCATAAGGTCGCAAAAGGGGATCACATGACTCCAGGACACTGCAACCATCATAAATGTGAGTCAGTTGTCAAGCATTCTAATGTAAACCACATGATCATGGGGATACTGCAATGGCCATAAGTGTGAAAAATGGTCATAAGTCACTTTTTTTCAGTGCAATTGTAACTTTGAACAGACACTAAATGAACTGTTGTAAGTCACTATGTGTAGTTGCATTTTCTACTCTGTTTGCTTTGATTGTGAAGGCCTTTTTAAAAACCTTGCATTTCATTGTATAGTTCACTTTTAACAGGCCAGAAGACTTTAATGAATCAAATGGAAATAGACCTGGTGAAAAAATTGTTCTTTCAGTATTGCAGTGTTTCCAACAAATACGTGAAAATATATTCCACTAAGAGGGATCTCTACATGAGGAGCATAAAAGTAAGATATTTTAGCATCGGTGACCCAATTAAAAAGAGAGAACAGGAAAAGCCTAACCAAAGCTAAGAGCTTTCTGGCTATGTCTAAAAACACAGCTAGAGTTAGACCTGATACAAATCTTGGTTTGCTTATACATACCTAAAAGTTTGAATAGGAGTTAATAAAATCTCAGAACTTTATACTAAGAAAAGAAGAGATAAAATTTTCTGAAAACAGTGAATGGTGGCTGAATTATTTGAAACTTTGCATCCAAGTCCAAATTATTTGGACTGGTGTCCCATGGGCAGCTGGGACCCAGATAAAGATGTGAAGTTACTGCCAAGTGATGACCTTATGAGATTGCACTGTATGGCTAAGATATTAGAGAACTGCGTGTAACTTTCAGTACTTAGAACTATGATCAGGCTTTCTATTAATAGACTTGTCCAAAGCGGATGTTCATAGATAGACTAATGGCTGGCAAAAGCATTTTAAGTGAATGAAATACTGCCCTGTATGTCTGATGAACTGTATCTTTTTGCAAAATAATAATAATAATAATAATAATAATAATAATAATAATAATAATAATAATAATAATAATGATGATGATGATGATGATGATGATGTTGGAAGGGACCTTGGAGGTCATCTAGTCCAACCCCCTGATCAGGCAGGAAACCCTATACTATTTCAGACAAATGGCTGTCCGGTCTCTTCTTAAAAGCCTCCAGGGTTGGAGCACCCACAGCTTCTGGAGGCAGGTTGTTCCACTGATTAATTGTTCTAACTATCAGAAAATTTCTTCTTAGTTCTAGGTTGTTTCTCTCTTTGGTTAGTTTCCATCCGTTGCTTCTTGTCCTGCCTTCAGAGAATTGATATACCAAAACAGCATAGAGGTAGAACTACCAATCAGAACATTTTTCGGTTTGAATCCATCATTAGGGATGGGGCTTAGAGACGAATGCCTTTTTTGCGTGCAGATGGTCTGAGGTTCAGTCTCAATACTTCCAGGTATGTCAAGGAATGTGCCTAAAATCTAGGAGAGCTGGTTTAGTCACTATCAGCAATACTGGGTTAGAGATACTACAAAGCATTTCCAGAAAAGTAAAACAGAATGGCAAGTTTGCCTGATTAATAAAAACTCAATTATTTTGAGTTTCATTTCAGGTTGATAAAAGGAGTGATCAAAATAGGTATACAGACTGTTCTGCTATCCTAAAAGAGGCAAACAAACCACCTCCTGAATTAAAAAAGTGTGAGAAAACAGGAAGAATAGAAGAGACTTTAGAGGTCATATACTTCAAATCTTGTTTAATGCAGGATCCACTGGAGCATTTCTAACCAATGTCCCTTCAGGTGGCAGCTTGTTCCATTGGCTAATAGCTCATACAGTCAGAAAATTCTTCTTGATGCCTAACGCAAACCTACCATGGAGGTATCTTGTGGGAGAGTCTGTTCATGGTCATAGTTAGTGGGCATCTCTTTGTAATAATGATGTCTAGGCAGGGTGCAATTTCTCATCACAGCTAAACCAGATGCAGCCACTTTTCTATCAAGCTGATCACCCTGCAGGAGTTTTTTCTGATGATTCTGAATAAACAAAGACGACAATGTCATGACCGCTCTGGAACTCAGGACTTTAACAGTCATGGAATCGCAGGAAGCCTTGATAGCTCATCTGGCAGTTCTATGACTGGCTCTAATCAATATCATTGTTCTTGTGATGTTTGATGGCCCTCTAAATGGTGTTTTGCAAAGCATAAGTTCCACTGCCGTCCAGAAGAAGTGAACGTTGAATTTATTTCAGCTCTTCCATCAATGCAATTGAAATGGCCATAGGAAAATGATGAGATGTTACTACGACATGCAAATCATTGTAGAAGAATAAAATGTAGAATAAAGAGGTAAGTAATAAGTAATAATAGTAAAGTTGGAAGGGACCTTGGAGGTCATCTAGTCCAACCCCCTGCTCGGGCAGGAAACCCTACACCATTTCGGACAAATGGCTGTCCAGTCTCTTCTTAAAAACTTCCAGTGTTGGAGCATTTACTGCTTCTGGAGGCAAGCTGTTCCACTGATTAATTGTTCTCACTGTCAGGAAGTTTCTCCTTATTTCTAGGTTGCTTCTCTCCTTGATTAGTTTCCACCCGTTGCTTCTTGTCCTGCCTTCAGGTGCTTTGGAAAATAGCTTAATTCCCTCTTCTTTATGGCAGCCCCTGAGATATTGGAACACTGCTATCATGTCCCCCCTTGTCCTTCTCTTCGTTAAACTAGACATACCCAATTCTAGCAACCGTTCCTTATATGTTTTAGCCTCCAGTCCCATAATCATCTTTGTTGCTCTTCTCTGTACTCTTTCTAGAGTCTCAACATCTTTTTTACATCGTGGTGACCAAAACTGGATGCAGTATTCCAAGTGTGGCCTTACCAAGGCATTATAAAGTGGTATTAATACTTCATGTGATCTTGATTCTATCCCTCTGTTAATGCAGCCTAGCACTGTGTTGGCCTTTTTGGCAGCTGCAGCACACTGCTGACTCATATGTAGGTGATTGTCCACTAGGACTCTGAGGTCCCTCTCACAGTTACTACTATTGAGCAAGGTAACCCCTATACTATATCTGTGCATTTGGTTTTTCTTGCCTAAATGTAGAACCTTGGTTTTTTCACCATTGAATTTCATTTTGTTAGATAGTGCCCAATGTTCAAGTCTGTCCAGATCCTTCTGTATCTTAAACTTGTCTTCTGGAGTGTTGGCTATTCCTGCCAGCTTGGTGTCATTTGCAAGTTTGAGGAGTTCCCCATCTATCCCCTATCAGCTATTGACCAAATTCTTCCCAAGCTGTTATGCAGAGGCTGTTAAGAAACATCTCCAACAGTTTAAGTGGTCTCCAACTTTTTGTGGTAATCCTTCAGATACCAGTGTTCTTTCTACAAACAAAACACCACTGAAAATCTTTAAAGTTTTTGTCCTTGGTTTCCTCACTGTCTTAGTAACTAAGATAGTAGCTATCTTCCAAATTTGTTCTTTTTTGAACAGTAGTGTTTAGCACTAGTTACAATATTCCAGGCAGGATCTGACTAGGACAGGGTGGAATGGAATAGTTACTTCCCATGATCTGGGCTCTATATTCTCTCTATGCAATATAACATTTTTAGCAGTCTCATCATACTGCTGGCTTTTATTCAATTTATCTTCAACAAGGACATCCAGATCCCTTTCTTGTTTATTATTGTCAAGCTAGTTGTCCACCATCCCATATTTGTGCCTTTCATTTTTCTCTTAGTGTTGAAGAACTTCACATTTTCTCACTTAGATTTTATTTTATTCATTTCAGCCCACTGCTCAAGTCTGTCTTTTGAATCTTTTCTCTTTCACCTAAATTAACCACTTCTTCCAGTTTTGTGTCATCTGAAAACTTTGTTAGTGTTCCCTCAATTCCCTCATCCATTTCACTAATAAACAGGGCCCAGGACAGAGCCCTGTAGCAATCCACTCAGTACTTCCCTTCATCCTGAAATGGAATCATTAATAAACACTCAGCCAACTGTGATTCTATCTAATAATAATAATCGTGTCATCCAGCCCACATTTTATGAATAATATTACGAGGCACCTTATCAAAGACTTTGTTGAGGTCCAAATGCCATAAGTTCTCATAATAAACTTACATCTTCTTAGGCTTCCCTTTTAACATAACCAGAGATTCTTTTTTATGTTTTGTTCCTCTCTCCTCTGTGCCTCTTGCAATTCTGAGCTTTAGCTTTTCTGACCCAGTTTCTGGAGACTACCTTGTATTGTATTCGGTTACTGTTCCTTAATTTCATTTCCTGTACATGATCCTTTTTCTTTTCATCATTTTTAAAGAGCTCTGTATGTCTCTTTTAGATTTCTGGTCTCTTTTAGATTTCTCCCATTCTTTCTTCTCGTGGGGATTGTTTGCAATTGCATCTTCAGTCTCTCATTTCACAGAATTTCCCATCTTTCCTGGACACTTTTCTCCTTCAGGATTTGAAGCTTGGCTTTAACCTACTTTCCCTTAGAGATCATCCTCATCAGTTCTTCTGAGGGTGTGTGTGCAGGTGTTACTCTTCTCAGTTCCTCCTCCTTCAAACATCACAAATTCAAGAATAACATGATCATTTTCACACAAGGTGTCCTTTACACTCACTTCTTCAACAAATTAGCCATCGTTGATGAAGATTACACATGGAATAACAGACTGCCTTGATCTTTCGTCTATGTTCTGACAAATGAAGTGGTCAGCAAGAGGGGATAAGAATTGCTTCTACCTCTGACCCTTAGCAGAGTTCAGTTCCCAGCAGATGTCAGGGTAATTGAGACCACTCATTATCACTACTGAATGCCACTTTGAAGGATTGGTCATCTGATGCACTTGTTGGCTTCTAGGATATTTTTTCTCTCTGTTTGCCTCTTAACTGGAAGGATTGGATTTAAAAATGACCCAGGTTTCCAATTCTTCACCTTTTTTGCCTAAGGCATTATAGTCTCCATAGATTGTTTTCCAGGATCTCGTCTGGCTGTGTCATCCATCCTGATATAGATCAAGGTGAAAGGATAGTTGTTAGTAAGTTTGAAAAAACTTGGTGATTCATCACATCCTATATACAGTCACCTTGTGAATGCCTGTACACACAACAACATATCATGACTGCATACAGCTCCTTTAGCTTCTCTTTAGGGAATTACTCGTCATGACATACATCTTCTTTCTCAGGATGGCTCTTGGGTTACTTTGATTCATGGGGTCTCAAGTGTCTTCTACAATGTTCCGTGACATAGTTTATCTAGGAGCTGCTATTCACTCTCTAGCACTGGCACTGAATGATTCCTGCATCTTTGAGTCACAGGCTTTCACCCATTTATTTCTGTCAAACTCTATTGAAATTTGCTCTTTGCTCTCTCTGTTGCTTGCTCAGTGAGTTCGTCCATGTCAAATTACCTATTTATTTATTTAATTAAATTTATTTTGGGATAAGCATGGATATATGAATCTTGACTGGGCTTGTACAATTACTTTGGAGGACTTAGGAGGGGTTCATCTGTCCACAATCCCCTAAACAGCTACATCTTTAACCAGGATCTGAATCCAAAGGGCTGTGTAATTTTTTCTTAATTTCCAGCATCGATAGTCAAAACTCGGCTTGGACAGAGCATAAAATGTCTCAGTGAATGGCTCCCAATATTGCATAATTCACCATTTCCAGTCACCCTTATTTTAAATATGGCTATGAACTACATGACATATCTCCCATTCTATTCTGCCTTTATGTTTCATCTATATGTTGTCAGAAGACTAAGAGAAAACAACTCCCAACTTTATTTTATCTCTTTCATAAATGGCTGAATGCAAAAAGTTCTCTTTTTGCAAGGTGGTCACAGGTCTTTCTTTATGAAAGAAAAAACTCTGAGTATACTAAATTGGGATTAAAGACTGAAAACCAAAAGAACATGGATCCTTGGAAATCCTCCCTCAATAATTAACAGCAGACTAAAAAGACATATAATCCCAAACATTCTAACCTCTTTATATAAACCAGATTAGTTATACAGGTAGTCCTCAACGTATGATCAAAACTGAGCCCAAAATTTTTATTGCTAAGCAAGCCAGTTGTTAAGGGAATTTTGTCCCATTTTACGACCTTTCTTGCCACAATTGTTAAGTGAATCACTGCAGTTGTTAAGTTAGTAACACAGTTGTTATGTGAATCTGGCTTCCCCATTGACTTTGCTTGTCAGAAAGTCGCAAAAGGTGACACTGCAACCGCCATAAATATGAGTCAATCACCAAGTGCCCAAATTTTGATCACGTGACCGTGGGGATGCTGCAACAGTCATAAGTGTGAATAATGGTCATAAGTCACTTTTTTCAGTGCCATTGTAACTTTGAATGGTCATTAAATGAACTGTTTTAAATCAAGGACTACCTGTATTCCTTTATTTTTTTCCACGTTATATATTATCTCCAAACGTGTATTTGTGCAGATAAATTAATAATGCAAATATTAAATAAACCTGTGTTGTATCCTCTCTTTTTCTGATGATGTGTGAAGGGTCATTTTTGAACTAAATGTAATTAATAAGAGAATGCAAATTTAGTTTAGATAATTGACATTGTTTTATCAACCACTGAGATGAAACAGTAACTATGCCCACTGACCACAGTTTGACTATTGACATATTAGAAGTTACTTTTACTAAGTTCAGTGGTGTGTGCCATTCTCAGCCTCCAAGCAAACTCTGCATAGGTCTGCAATTTTAACATTTGATTCCATGAATATCAGAAAGAGCTGCCAAGTTTTGAATTCACCTTTGTAGTCTATGACAGAGTTCCCCAACTTTTCCAGGATAGTTCCATGCAAGGAGCTTACCCATCATTTCCGCAGCCGAGTTGCAAACACCGCAGGTTGAGACCCCTGGTCTATGACTTCATTGTCATATGCAGACATTAGCAGCTGGTAGTATGTTTATATAAAACTCAGAAGCATTCCCACCATTTCAAATATTAATGGTTAACTTTCTTTTCTTTAAGAAATCAAGATATTTTTAATATTGGTAATTAATATGATTTTTATGTGTTCCCCATTTCCCTGAGCAGACTGAAGTTTTAGAAAGCTACCCAATTTTACTTCCTTTAGGAAAAAATGCTAGTCTAGTCCAACCCCTTGCTCAGGCAAGAAACCCTATACCATTTCAGAAAAAATAGTCTTCTTAAAAACCTCCAATGTTGGAGCATCCGCGACTTCTGGAGACAAGTCATTCCACTGATTAATTGTTCTACTGTAACTGTCAGGAAATTTCTCCTTAGTTCTAGGTTGCTTCTCTCCATGATTAGTTTCCATCCATTGCTTCTTGTCCTGCCTTCAGGTGCTTTGGAGAATAGCTTGACTCCCTCTTCTTTATGGTAACCCCTTAGATATTGGAATGCTACTATTGAGTCACCCCTAGTCCTTTTTTTCATTAAACTAGACATACACAATTCCAGTAACTATTCTTTATGTTTTAGCCTCCAGCCTCCAGTCCCTAATCATCTTTTTTATTCTTCTTTGTACTCTTGCTAGAGTCTGAACATCTTATTTACATTGTGGTGACCAAAACTGGATGCAGTATTCCAAGTTTGGTCTTATCAAAGTATTATAGAGTGATATTAATACTTCATGTGATCTTGATTCTATCATCTGTAAGTGCATCCTAGGACTGTGTTGGCTTTTTTGCCAGCTGCAGCACACTGCTGGCTCATATTTAATTGATTGTCCACTAGGACTTCAAGATCCCTCTCACAGTTACTACTATTGAGCAAGGTACCACCTATATTATACCTGTGCATTTGTTTTTTTTTTTGCCTAAATGTAGAACCTTACTTTTTTCACCAGTTAATTTTATTTTGTTAGATAGGGCCCAATGTTCAAGTCTGTCAAGATCCTTTTGTATCTTAAGCCTATCTTCTGGAGTGTTGGCTATTTCTGCCAGTTTGGTATGATCTGCAAATTTGATGAGTTCCTCTTCTATCCCCTCATTTAAATCATTGATGAAGATTTTGAAGAATACTACGCTTAAGACAGAGCCTTAAGGTACCCCACTGCATACTCTCCTCCATGTAGATGCAGTTCCATTGAGGACCACACGCTCAATATGGCTGGTCAGCCAGTTACGAATCCATATGGTGGTGATGCTGTCTAACCCACATTTTTCTATCTTATCAAGAAGTAGGTTGTGATCTATTTTATCAAATGCCTTCCTGAAGACCAAGTAAATTATATCCACAGCATTCCTCTGGTCCACTAATTTTGTCACCTGGTCAAAGAATGCAATAAGATTGTCTGGCATGATCTGTTTTTGACAAACCCATGTCAGCTTTTGGTAATGACTTTGTTTGCCTTTAGGTGTTCACTGATTAGTTGCTTGATTCTCTTTTCCAGAATCTTCCCAGGTATTGAGGTCAGGCTGATAATTTCCTGGATCCATTTTTTCCCCTTTTTTGAAGATGGGAATCACATCAGCTCTTTTCCAGTCCTCTGGTAGTTCCCCAGTGGTCCAGGATCTTTGAAGTATATGGTTCAAGAGGCTACTAAAAAGTTATACAGTACCTAGTTTACTTACAATTGGAACATAAGTGACAGCAAGCAAAATTCCTGACAGACAAATTGCATACTACATTCCTTAATTTTCCAGCCTTTAGCTTCTATACTTTCACCACAAATTGTTGCCATTACTTCATGCACATCTTATATCAGTCCCATTCTCTTTATTTGTAAGTGGAGACAGTGTGGAACCTTCGACACTTTGAGAGACTCCTATGTAAAGCACTCATGGAAAAATATTCAACTATTTCGTCAACATTAGGCCCTATTGAGAAAAAAAAATCTATATCCATTAACAGGCAATCTATCTAACAAACTGTCCAGCCACTGTATAAACATATATTACAATTGCAAAGGCTATATACATGAGATAAATAAATTAGTAAGATTATTATTTATATACTGGCAGATTATCATTTATATACTGGCATCAAGATATTAGTATAAAAAGATACAGTAGCACAAAGCACAGGTAGTTCTCAACTTACAACCATCCATTTAGTGTCCAAAATTAGAACAGCACTGAAAAAAGTGATGACTGGTCCTTACACTTATAATCGTTGCTGTATCCCCACAGTCACATGATCAAAATTTGGGCACTTGGGAACCAGTGTGTACAACAGTTGCAGCATCCCAGGGTCATGTGATTGCCATTTGCAACCTTCCAAACTGGCTTCAACAAGCAAATTCCCCCCATTAGGGGGAAAGCCGGATTTGCTTACTGACTCTATGATTCACTTAACAGCTGCAGTTATTCACTTAACAACCATGGCAAAAAGGTCGTAAAATTGGGCATAACTCACAACAACCACTTTGTAAGTCGAGTACTATCTGCACCTACAATCTCATCAGAAATGGAATAAGCCATATCTCAAGAGGAGGATATAAGTGAAACCACTTCATAAATATAGAATTTTGCAAGAAAAATAATTTGAAAAATAGAACCACACATCATCCCTTTCTTAAGGGAAAGGAAACCAGAACTGGATAAAATATCTAATACCCTAGTGGTCAGAAAAAAAAATCAAGGTGATTCCCATTGCTTAGACCAGGGGTAGGCAACCTTGGCTCTTTTATGACTCATGCACTTCAACTCCCAGAATTCCTGAGCCAGCCTTGCTGGCTCAGGAATTCTGGGAGTTGAAGTCCATAAATCATAAAAGAGCCAAGGTTGTCTAGCCCTGGCTTAGACTAATGGATTAGAAATAATAGGATGAAGTTTAACAGAAGAAACTGTAATCAAATCCACAAGTATAGAATGAGGAATATTTGGTCTGCCTGTCCAATAGCTTGAAATAATGAGAAACTTTGTCCTATGAAGGCAGATTGAAAGAACTGGAAATGTTTATCTCTAAGAAGAGAAGTAGAGGGTTGATATCACTATTCATTTCAAGTATGAATAATATTGCATAGAAGGAAGGTAAGCCCTGTTCTTTATAATCATAGAAGGGAGAAAATGGAATAATAGTTTTACAGTAATTTACAAAAATACATATTTCTATCAGCTTTTGGGGGGGGGGAGAATTCCTAACAGCAAGAAAAAATTAATGGAACCAATTATTTCCCTTTGCTGGATCTTTCCAGAACTAGACAGCTCTCTGATGGGCAAGCTTTAATTTGGATTTTTGCATGGAATAAAGAAGCTTCATAGCATAACATCTAATGGTGCAGTCATGAGAATAGGAAGCTTGGGTACATAGAAAAGGAAGCACTACGTACAGATGATCTGGTTTGTATGCAAAGCCATAGTCAACCAATATGTTTTTTTAAAGATCAGCAGGGGAGCCTCTGTGAGCATGTTGGTGGGTTCAGCTCACTGTGTGGAGAGCCAGAAAAAAGGCCTTAGTGGCATCATTTCACATATGTAATTTCTCCATGGGAAAATACAGCTGGTCCCATATTCTGGTTTGAAACAACTGAAGGTCTTCATCCAGGCATCTGCAAGAATAGACTTTTAAAATAAACATTTCTTTATGATGCATTTTTTATTACTCTGTTGCTGCCTTGTTTTACAACAAGTGGTTTTATTTTGGATCATTTTATGCAATTGATTTTATTCAACATTGTTTTTAATTGTTCTTTTTGTATTCTGCTCTAGTCTCCTGCAGGAGGAAGTATTATTGTTTTTATTATTTTGCCTTTTAGCCCATCCTCTGTTTTTGTTTTTAGAGAATAGATGAGTACATCACAAAAGCTTTCATAGAGGTAGCTGATGATTTAATTCACTCACATTGCCTTTAGGGTCCAACATAATGTTGCTCTAGAGCTCACATCTTCAATATGATGTATATGAGCATTAGGCTTCCCTGTGGTACCAAAGATGCTTTTAATGAAAATATAAATGGGAAGATGTCATGCTGTGAAGAAAAGTGCCAGCCTGAAGGATTAGATCTTGACTCAGGATTAGCAGTGAGCTGAAGAAGGTCTTATAGAGGATGCCAAACTATTTACCATCATGAGGAGCTCCAGAAGAATCTCTTCAAAGTGGGTGAATGCTAAGCAAAGTGTTAAAAGCAGTTCAGTTTAAATAAATGTAAAACAATGCACACTCAGGCAAACTGTGAATGGAAAACGTGCAGAGCAAGCATAATGACCAGGGGGTTTGAACATCTTCATGAAGAGATTAAAATGTTTGGGACACTTTAATTTAAGGAAAAAAATGATAGAGGTGTATAAAATCATGGAGAAAGTGAACAGGGAGAGATTTTTCTCTCTATCTTGGAATGCTAGCAACAGAGGACATCCAGAAGCAGAAGGGAAGAAGATTCAAAGCAGACAAAAGAAATAACAAAACATATAATTAATTAGTAGAAATGATTACCTCAAGATGTGGGTAAAGGCCATATCTTGGATGGCTTTCAAAGGGCATGGAGGTTAATGGAGGATGGATCTATCAAGAGCTATTACATTAATTATTTCTAGATTAAAGGTAGCATGCTTCTGAATATATGTTGCAGGGAGTTAACAGTGATTTGAGAGGGCTATTTCTCCCTCTTTGGCTCTCCACAGGCCACTATAACAAACAAAATGTTTGATTAGAATATGGCTTGGCCTGATCCCACATAATTGGGGGTTTTTTTACATTATTTTTATTTCCAAAAATTCTTCTGTCCATAAATATTTTTAGAAAATAAAAGTATCTTATTGCCTATTTGTCCAGGAACAACAAATAAGTGATCTGGGAAAGCAGAAAGCACCCTGAGAACTTCTGGGAGTGATTGCCATTTTGTTACCTGATAATGTCAACATAGGATGCTGCTCCGTACCTAGAGGATCTTCAAGACTAATAGTCATTGATAAATTTTCCTTCCATGATTTTATTCAATGTGCCATGCAAATTAGTGGCCGTTATTGTCTTGTGGTAATGAATTCCACAGGTTAAGTATGAAGCAATGACTGAAAATGTATATTATTAGTGTATAATATGTATACACTAATATAAAATGTATAAATATTAGTAGTGAATGCAATAGTCCAGGCACTTCCATTTAGGATAGTCTTGTGGTGTCAGCTTACAAATCGTCAAAAATGTACTTCCAACTTCTGTATTTACTTTTCAGCATTGGTCTTCCACTGTAGAAGAGACTGGCCAAGCCAGGGGGAGAAGTCAAACTGGGACTTTGTCTAGAATCCCTATATGGGCCTAATAGGCTGAGGTCTGACTTTCCCTCTTGAATGCTGTTGAATCTTATTCAGTTTCACCCAACTGCAAACTGTTAGTCTGAGAAGATTCTTGTGTAGAGGCTTGAACAATAAATCAGCTAATTGAATTCTTTTTTTTTTTTAATTAAATTTTTTTAGATATTTTTACAAAAAGCAAAAAAAACAAAAAAAAACAACCCTAACCCACCCACCCCAACCCTCCCTCTCCATCCCCCCCGACCTTCCCAGAGCTGAATATAGGCTTAATTAAAATTTTTAAGAATCTTAAAAAAATTGAAAAAGTATAAATCATAAATATATCTAAATACCTTACATAAACAATTTATAAAATAATTAACAATAAAATATATGTAAAAAAAGCATACGTATTAAAAAGAAAAAGTACTTAAAAGAAAAAGAGATAATAAAAAAAGAGAAAAGAGAAAGAAGAGATATAAAAAAGTACAATCTATAAAATATTAAAGTTTATATACAAGTTATTAGAAAGCTAAATGATATTTTTTTATATCCAATTTATATTGTATAAAATTTATCCATTTTTCCCATACCGCAAAAAATTTCTCTTGCGATTGCTCTTTTAAGAAAGCCGAAATCTTTGCCATTTCCGCCAAATAAGAAACTTTAAAAAACCACTCTTGCAAGGTAGGCAAAGATTCCTTCTTCCAATATTGCCCTACTAACAGCCTAGCGGCCGTAATCAAATTTAACATCAATATAACTTCCTTAGCATCACAATCAGTAACAATATCTAACAAAAATAATTGTGGGGTAAATTTTACCCTCTTTCTAAAAATTCTTTGAATATTCCACCATATCTTAATCCAAAAGACTTTTATATTTTTACACGACCACCAAATATGATAATAAGTAGCATCCAAACAACCACATCTCCAACATTTAGGCTGTAAGTCAGGATACATACGAGACATTTTTTGTGGATCAAGGTGCCATCTGTAAAAATTTTGTAAAAATTCTCCCTTAAGTTCTGGGCTTGTGTAAATTTAACATTCCTCACCCAGATGGTTTCCCAAGTATCTAGTAGAACTGGTTCACCAAAATTTTGTGCCCATTTAATCATACATTCTTTAATTAGTTCTGGTTCTGAGTCCAGTTCTACTAGCACCCCATAAATTCTCTTAATGTGAGTTCGCCTTTGATCTTTTACTTGTTTAAAGAGATTTTCATCTTCTCTGAGCAGACCCACATTACGATCTATCTTCCATCTATCAGCTATTTGTCTATACTGAAACCATGAATATATAATATTTTCATGTGCTAAGTCTTCCAAAGATTTTAACTGCCAATTTTTACCATCTCACCTGAGTAATTGCGCATAAGAAACACTATCCATCTTAACTCCTCTTCTTATCCCCTCTATCACATGCCAAGGTATAGCCCATAATGGTATTTTAAACTCACTTTTATAATATTTCCTCCAAACCCGAAGTAAAGAAATCCTTATAATATGAGATTTAAAAACCCGATCCACTTTTTTTATTAAAAATTAGATAGGCATGCCATCCAAAAAGTAAATCCCAACCCTCCAAATGGAGTATTTCTACATTTGTTAAATTAACCCAATCACTAATTAGTGTTAAAGCCACAGCATCATAATATAATTTCAGATTCGGTGCCTTGAGTCCACCTCTCTCACGGAAGTCTTGCATAATTTTAAGCTTTACCCTTGGTTTTTTTCCCTGCCCAAATAAATTTGTTGATACCTTTCTACCATTCATTTAAATTAACCTCATTCTTTAAAATAGGTAACATTTGAAATAAAAAGAGAAATTTTGGCAGGACATTCATTTTAATCACTGCAGTTCTTCCCATAAGAGATAACTGTAACTTCTCCCAATTTTTCAAATCTTTTTGTACCCTGACCCACAGCCTTTCATAATTGTTTTTATACAATTTTACATTAGAAACAGATAGGGTAACCCCCAGATATTTTATCTTATCAACATCTTCAAAGTCTGTCAGATTAACCAAAATCTGCTTATCCAAATTAGTCATGTTTTTAGATAATATTTTAGTCTTATTGTTATTAATTTTAAAACCCGAAACCCGTCCATATTGGTAAATCAGTTGTAATAAATTTACTACAGAATAGGTAGGTTGAGACAAAGTAACCACCAAATCATCTGCAAAAGCTCTTAATTTATATTCTTTTTTGTTAACTTCTATTCCTTCTATTTCCTGTGACTCTCGAATTTTGATCAGCAAAATTTCCAGAGTTAAAATTGAATTCTTCACATGTGGACCCGGTTGTTCACTCCTGACACTCACGTATTTAAAAGCCAGAATAATAAGAACTTTTGTTTAAAAACATATTTTCCTGCAACAGATCCTGATGTGAAATAATATTACTGTTCATGTACTTGTTTCCATATACACTAAAAACAAGATTCCCTCCTTAGTCTGGCACTGCATTCATCCATCATGCCCAGCCAATATTTACTTCATCAGTTTGTTAAATAAGTTATAACTGGTTGGGGGCAAGCAACACGATGAGCCGAGGTGGTGCAGCAGTTAGAGTGCAGTACTGCAGGCCACTTTAGCTGACTGTGTTCAGCAGGTCAGCGGTTCAAATCTCACCGGCTCAAGGTTGACTCAGCCTTCCATCCTTCCGAGGTAGGTAAAATGAGGACCCAGATTGTTGGGGGCAATGTAAATATATATATACATAGCTTACTGGTGTACACCGCTTAGAGCAGTGGTTCTCAACCTGTGGGTCGGGACCCCATTTGGGGTCGAATGACCATTTCACAGGGGTCGCCAAACAAGGCTGTCCGCCATTTTTCCCCCTTTTCTTTGGCCACGCCCCTGGCACCCGGTGATGTATAAGTGGTTGGGGGTCACCACAACATAGGGAACTGTATTATGGGGTCGCGGCATTAGAAAGGTTGAGAACCACTGGCTTAGAGAGTGCTTGCACTTAAAGCGGTATATAAGTCTCATAAATAAATAAACACATTAAACCATATAGTAGAGTATAAACCACAATGGTTAAGCTCATTCAAGTTGCTAAACCAAACCCAAACAAATCACATTATAGTTTAGCACATTAGATGAACCTAGTCAGGAATTAATTTCAAAATACTCTGGGGTAAACTGCAAATTATGTTTTGGTATCTATGAGGTTTTTCTCTCCTGCAGTGCAAATAACAACTTTGGATGAGCAATTTTCACGAGGATTACAGTATGAGAGGTTAAATTTCCTCCTTTTCTAATTCCACTGTCTGTCTTCTGGATTATTAACCTTTTTTTAATGTAATGCAATTTACCTTTTTTAATGCTTGAAATGTATAGATTAATTTAACATTTTGACCTTTAGCAATTTATCAACTGCGTTTGAACAGCATGATAAGCTAATATGTGGCTAGTTAATTTGTGGGCTGATAATATATACTGTATGTATCTGGTTAGGGTGATTTATTATTTAAGTCTAATATATGCTCCTCACTATAAGTAATAGAACTTAGAATAATAGAGTTGGAAAGGACTTTGGAGGTCTTCTAGTCCAACCCCCTGCCCATGGCAGGAGATCCTATACCATTCTGGACTTTCTTTGGGTTTGATGGGATGAATACACATAATCATAGAAAGAATAACAGAACAGAATAATAGAACTGGAAGGGACCCTGGAGGTCCTCCAGTCGATTCCCGCCCCCCAAGCAGGAAACTGTACACTATTTCAGACAAATGGCTGTCCAATCTCTTTTTAAAAACCTCCAGTGATGGAGCACCCACAACTTTTGAATGCAAGCCATTCCACTGATTAATTGTTCTATCAGGAAATTTGCTTTCCTGTCAGGTTGCTTCTCTTCCTGATTAGTTTCCATGCATTGCTTCTTGTTCTGTCTTCAGGTACTTTGGAGAATAGGTTGACTCCCTCGCGTATTGGAACACTGCTATCATGTCACCCCTAGTCCTTCTTTTCACTATATTAGACATACCCAATTTCTGCAGCTGTACTTCATGTTTTAGCCTCCAGCCCACAAATCATATTTGTTGCTCTTCTCTGCACTCTTTCTAGAGTCTCAACATCTTTTTTATATTGTGACAACCAAAACTGGATGCAATATTCCAAGTGTGGTCTTACCAAGGCATTATAAAGTGGTACTACCACTTCAAGTGATCTTGATTCTATCCCTCTGTTAATGCAGCCTAGGACTGCACTGGCTTTCTTGGCAACCGCAATATGCTGCTGGCTCATATTTAAGTGGCTGTCCGCTAGGACTCCTAGATCCCTCTTACAGATGCTGTTATTGACCCAAGTTCCACCTCCCCCCACCCAAACTATGGACCACTCCACTTACTAGTCTTTTGGAAGTCTATGAAGACCTAGTTCCTCCTCCATGTATGGGGATGGCTGTTAGTTTGGAAGTTCCAGCATGGGTGTGTGACAGAGATGTTTTGTGTTTTGAATGCAGTCTTCAACCTGGATTTTTGTTTGTTTTATTGCTGATATATGGCATGTTCAACATCCAGAGTTTTATTGGATAGATAAGTAGCCTTCAAATGTTATTATTAGATTTTTATCTCATCTAGGCATCCATCTGATCTTTATATGATACTGGGCAGCTTACAATAAAATTAGATAAACTACACAACCTAAAAATAAAAAAAAAATTTGATTTATGTAGCCTTCCATGTCACCTTTATGACTCTAGGCAGCATACAATAAAATAAAATACATACAGAATCTAAAAAATAAAAATATTAACTTGCAGTAACAACTTTCACAAAGTGAAGTGGAATACCTTTGGATGGCTTTGAGAGAGGGGGGTAGGTTTAATCCTAGATTATCTGAAATAACGTTTTGAGAGGGGGTTAATTCATGGTTAATTTTAAATCTTATTACATTATTTTCACTAATGAGACAGGACGGTACTTATTGTAGTTGTGGCTGAGTTGAGCGGCTTTATAAATCTTTAAATCAATCAATCAATCAGATTCAAATTACCAGAGAACCACGAAGCTTTGCTGTACAAACTATATAAGAATGGACAGGGACCTCCTTTGATATTAATTTCTGAATGGTTAATAAGTTTAAAACGGAATGTTTTGAATAGATTCTTGATTTTGTGTATCATCTTCACCCGTTAAAATGTTTTGCGTGCAAAACTGTTTTAGAAATCCCGTTCACCGGAAGGCAGTTACAAAAATATGACAGATTATTTTTTAAAAAAGCGAAAATGCAGCGTAACGATCTATGATGTGAAACCGAAAGTTTCATCATATTTGCATAACTTGGAAAGCGTGGGAGAAAGACGAAGAGTAATGCTACCCGTTCTTCCTTTGCCAAACTTTTAGGGTTATAGAAGTCTAATCCAGGATGCTTCTGCCCTTCCCAAGATGGCGGCTGGGCCGGCGAATACATAAATAAATAAATAATGCCTCCACCGCATGCTCGTACACATTCCCAGCGCTTGATTGCTCGGACGCGCGCCGGAGCGTCTCAGCCCTGCTCCCTCTGCACGGTCATGAGTTCGACCTTCCAAACATGGCGGCCACGCCATCGCTGGGCAATCCGAGCTGAAAGAAGAAAAGACGAGGAAGCGCAAGCCCCGTCTGCAAAGAGCGCATGCGCTGAAGGAGTTGTGCGCCTGCGTGTCGCGGCGCCCGAGTGCAGTGAAATTCCGTGAAGGGGGAGGAGAAAGAGGGGGGGGGAAGAGAAAAGAAAGCTGAGGGGAAGGTGCTGGAGCGGCAGACGCGGGGCGAGCGGCAGCGTTGAGCGCCCTCCCGCGCGCTTTCTTCTGCCTCCCTCCACATACACACCTGGTCCGACGCTGCTCCCGAATCCCCTCAGAATAGTTTCTCCTCGTACTTCCCCCTCCCCCTTATCCCCCTCCCTCCCTCCCTCCGCGGCGGAGGGACTCGCGGCGCGGCTGTGGCGGCGGCGCCGGCGCTGAGAGGACGGGCGGGCAGGCAGGCCCCCGGCGGCGGGGTCGGCGCGAGCGGGGAGGGACGAGGGCTCGCCGGCTGGCTGGCTCGAGCCCGGCAGTCGTAAGAGCGGGAGGATTAGCAGCAGCAGCTGCGCCGCCGCCGCCGCCGCCCCAGACTCCCTCCCCGGACACCGGCGGGGAGAATGACGGAGCTCCAGTCCGCGCTGCTACTGCGGAGACAGCTGGCAGGTACAAGAAGGGACAGGGGGAGGTATTCCAGGGCCGTCTCGGAGACCCGCTGGGCTGAAGCGTGGTGTATGGAAGTCCGAGCCGGGAGGAGGGGGCCGGCTTTGAAACGTGGTCGAGGAGGAGGAGGAGAAATGGGGAGCTCTGTGAGGTGGGCCGGTGGGGGGGCGGGGGCGGGAGACTTTCCAAAAGAAAGTAGGAGTTGGGGTTAGGGTTGGGGTAACTGCGAGATAAGACGCGGGGTAGGTTGAGAATAGGGCTTGGGGCGGAAGGGACCGGTGTTCGGGTCAAAAGATAGCCGGAGAAAAGTGTCTTTTGTGCCTAGGGCGGAAGACTGGAAATTTCCCGAAGAGAGCAGTAACTTAATGTATTTCTGGGTGGTGGTGGAGGAAAATATAAGGGCATTGAGACACTCGGGGGGTCTTGATGTTTTTTATAGAGGGAGGAAGGGAACCTTGGAAATGGAGGGAGGTTTAAATATTGCCAAGGTAGGAGGGCCTCAGGGGCAGCGATGGGCAGCTAGGCAATATGATGGCGAAGAGTTGGGAGGCGTGGTGCGACTAGTAGATAGATAGTAGTGGGGCCAATGTGTTTAATGAGGGAGGAAGTAGAGAGTTGCTCTAAGTTGGGTAAAGAGTTGTGTTAATCAAAGACTAGAAAGGGTGAGTGATCTGGAAGGAATGAGGGATAGGGAAAGGAAGGAGAGGTCATTGGAGTCATAAGAGCCGCTGGGCATTGGTGTGGTGTACCGTCGGAGAGAGCAAGGCGTCTGTAAATCGGTTGGGAGGAAGCCGTAATGGTAAGTAAGGAGTCAGGGGTGAGTCTTGAAGTAACTAACAGCCTCTTTGTGGAAGTTGAAGATTCAAAGAAAGTGCCTTGCTGGCTTTTCAACAGTGTCTAATCTTCCTCAGCCTTTTTAGTGCAGAGGCTGGCGGGGGGGGGGGGGGTGAGGGTTGAATCTGGAGCTGTTAGAAAGGGGGAGTGGCTTGGAGTATGCAGAGGAAAGCTGGAGGTGCAGAGGCCTGAGTCCGAGACGGGAAATGAAAAGTGGTAGATGTTTCTTGCTGTTATACCAATCAGTTTATTACCTCTGTGTAATGTCATGAGGGGAGCTGGAAAATAATAACCCAGACAGAAATAGATATTTTGCGAGATACTTGAGAATGTGAGGTAAAGTCAACAGTTTCAAGCAACTGAGAATTAACTAAGAGTGCCAGAATGGGGAAAAGCTGGAAAAGAAAAATAGGTTAAAATTTAGGATACCCTAAATAAAGGAAAAGATGCCCTCTAGTCAGAGTACCCAGTTTCTCATAACTGAAAAAATGTATTTTCTCCAGTAGTATTATAAAAGTGACTTATTAGTGTTGCTTTCTGGGATATGTTTTAATTTTACAGGTAATCAAAACCTCTGGAATTCTCAAATAGTCCTCATTAGGATATTTTGGGTAAATGATATAGATTGTTGAATGGCTGGGACAGGAAGCAAAAATGTCTTGTGCAGTTAAGGTAGCATGAATGTTTGGTGTGTAAAGAGCAGGCGGAAGATGAGGATATGATAAACTTAACAACTAAGAATGTAGAAGTTATTAGGCAGTAACTATAAGACTCAATCAAAGATAGAAAAAACTTTGTTTCAGAAAGAGAAAACCTAGTGAGTTATGTACATTGGCTGCATAAGACAAACAGGAGAAAACATGAGTTCTGTGATCCTATGGAAGATGCTTGGCTGTTGTGTATAAGGGCTTTATTAAGATTATACTTTAGACCAGTGGTTCTCAACCTGTGGGTTGGGACCCCATTTGGGGTCGAACGACCATTTCATGGGGGTCGCCAAACAATGCAGTCCGCCATTTTTTCCCCTTTTCCTTAGCTGTGCTACTCCCTTTTATTCTATTGGCTTTTGAAAGCCAATAGAATAGACTCTCTTGAATAGAGTCTAATTCTATTGGCTTTCAAAAGCCAATAGGAATTGTCCAGGCTGTCTCTGCCCTGCTGAGCCCGCCAAAAGTCCCATTCTGCAAACGGTGCTGCACCAGTTGAGTAGTCCTCGACTTACGACCGGTTGAGTAGTCCTTGACTTACGACCAGTTGGGGGTCGCGGCATTAAAAAGGTTGAGAACCACTGCTTTAGACATTAGAAGATTCATTAGTAGCTACTGGGTTCACCTGTTTAATATGCAGTCAAACAGATCTTATCTGTCTAGAGAAGATTTGTGAGCTTCTGTCTTGAATGTCTCCTCCTGTGCAGTGCAAAATGAGATTGTACATTGCCTGTTTTGAACAAAGCAGAGTAAAGCTGACATCTGTGGAGTACAGTATTGGGGTGGGTTGCAGGGGGATTAATTATCATTGTTTCAAATTCATAATAGGGGAGCTATTGCAGTCTTCAACTTTGGGGTTACTGCCAAGTCTATTCCTGGCTGAAACTGGGAATAAAGAAGGACATAACTTATCAGAGATCTTACCTGGGAAATTGGTGATAGAACCTGAAACCTAAAAGAGGATTGCATTATGAACTTAGGGGCATTTGTAATATATTACTGGTTTCATTTTTTTATTTCCATCTACAGTTATTCTTTCCTCCTTTTTCTTTGTCCCTTGACTGACCAATCTTGCTTGACTAACATTTTAGCAAGTAATGGTGGGGGGAGGAGCATGGCTGAGCTTGGTCTGTCCTAACAATTATATCAGACATGTAAGTATGTTGCCTGTATGGTTAGAGAGACATTGCATATCTAGTAGCTCCATACTGTGTGCTACTCACTGCCATATTAAAAGAGGGAAAAAAGCAACAGCAATGTGAAGATAACAGAATGTGTCAGTTCTTTTTCTCACCTCGTGAGTCCATAGAATTTTTTAAAACGTGTGCATCCATGGCTTCTGATTTCTCCTGTCAGGAAGTTGAATCTCCTAATTAACATATTTTCTTAAAGTTGGATGAATCAAACCTGAACACTTTTTTCTTTTCTGGTATAGAAACTATTTTAATTTATTATAAACAAATATAAGGGATAGTATGATCTGTACAAAAAGGCTTTGAGTTAAAAGCACTGAATGGCTGTATAAATTAAGAATAAATTCCTGCAGTAGTGTAAAATAAAGAACTTATTAAATATTATGGAAGAATTATTTCTGCATGAAAATAGTCCATAGCTATTCCAACACAAAGTGTCTTCTAAAGTTATACAGTATTTAAACTTATAGATGTGGTAAAGAAATGCAATCATTTGCAGAAAAAAATTACCTGCCCTATTATAATCAGAACCAAAATAGAGCAGATAACTTTTTTCAACAAAGGATTACATTTTTTTTTACTGTTTTGCGATATAGATATATGTTTACATGGAATTTCCTTTTCAGTGAATTGTGGATATTTGGGAAATTTAGTAAATACAGGTAGTTCTTGACTTACTACCATTTGTTTAGCAACCTTTTGAAGTTTCAGTGTCACTGAAAAAAAAATGACTTCAGCTGGTCCTCACACAACTGTCGCTGCATCCACATGGTCACATAATCAAAGTTCAGGCGCTTGGCAACTGGCATGGTAGTTACAACAGTTGCAATGTCTGGGATCATGTGATCACCATTTGTGACCTTCCTACCATAGCTGCCTTTCAACAAGCAAAGTCAGCCAGGGAAGCCAGATTTGCTTAATGATTAATAACTGTAGTGATTTGCTTAAAAATGGCAAAAAAAGGTTGCAAATCAGGCATTACTCACTTAACAACCATCTGCTTACCAATGGAAATTCTCATCACAATTATGGTTATAAATCAAGGATTATATAAACACCTAGAGGAATACCAAGCTGTATAGTGTGCTTAAATGTGTGTGTGTGTGTGTCCCCAAAAATGGAGATCTACTTCTTTATCAGTGTTAAAAATATATGAATATTTGCTCTTGAAGTTTTCAGGAGGAAAGCTTGATATGAAGAAGCTTTTATGCTGAACTGTGATGGAGCAATTCATTGGGTAGCTTCAGGCATTGCCGAAAAGGAGGCTAAAAGGCTACATGGCCTTTCTGCTTGTTGTCTACCCTCATTCAGCAAATCAAATATGGTGACACAGTAGTAAAATAACTACTTATTTTTAATGTACTACAAGAAATTGCAACAACTATCAGATGATTTGTATAACAGTATTGAATCTGGAGCACACTTAACTTTACAACTATCATAAAGCTATACATCTGGAAACCAGAGTATCTGACCCTATACAGTTAAATAAGAACAAGAAAGTTGTTTTAAGAAAAAAAATCTGAATTATGATTCCAGTGTTCTTAATTGTTTCACTACTGTTGATATAGAACAGGCATGTCAAACTGCCTGCCCGTGAGCTGGATGCATCATACTGAAACCATGCCCACCCCATTGCCGACAATGGGGAAAAAGTCGCAATACGTTGCACGATGTCATGTGATGTCGTGAGTTTGACATGTCTGATATAGAAAATGTGCTGAGAGTTGTTGTCATTATCATAACACTGATAGCCTGTAGTTTGGAGACTTTTCTCCAGGGTATTAAAGTAATTATGCTAGTCTGCTTAGGTGACTAGATAAAATTATTGTGGCTTCTTTCAAGGCTGGAATAAACTGAAGCAATCAGTCTGCATGGATATAAATAGGATAGTTTATCCTTTGAATGCTACAGGATGACTAGGTATACACAGTTCATTAAGATATATTTGGGTTTTGCTTGGCGTTTTGTGTTTAATAAGTTGTGATTAAATTATGGCTTACTGCAATATGTGGATTAGTTTGATGACTCTTATAAGAAACACTCCATGCTTCCCAAACATATACTAGAATTCTGGCTGATGATTCTTGATCAGAGTTGCTATTCCTTTAATAGAGACCTGGATTTAGTGGTACTAGTAGGCATGTTAAATGGCCCCAAGTTAAATCCTTTGTATAAAACTGGAGGTACATTTTGTAGCTGTTGCTTTGGAAAAATACTGTCAGTTGGATCAGTGATCAGAATTGGCATTAGAGAACTTATGTTCCTAATACTTTAAACCTTTTCAATTTAGGAGTTATATCTAGTATTCTCTGAAATCTAGTTTTAATTGAATATAAGGTAATATTGTAGCAGAACCTTGTTACACAACTCATTATAGTACAGTATAGAAATCCTGAAACAAGGGGGACTAGATGACAAAGACATCCAAATCATAAAGAATCTGTATTGGCATCAGGTAGCAAATGTGAGACTAGGCCAAAAATACTCAGCTGATGCAAAAATAAGAAGAGGGGTTAGACAGGGATGTATTCTGTCTCCACTGTTGTTCAATATCTACTCTGAGTCAATCTTCAACGAGGCACTGGAGAACATTGATGCTGGCATCAATGTAAACGGTGTTTGGATCAACAACTTAAGATATGCTGATGATACAGTCCTGCTTGCCAGTAAGCATGAAGACCTTCAGCTCCTCATCAACAGAGTCACAGAAATATCTGAAAAAATATGGCTTGAAGCTTAACACCTCAAAAACCAAGATCATGGTCGTCAGCAAACAACTCATTATTTACCACCAATAAATTCAGAAGGAATACCACTAGAAAAAGTTGAAAGGATCACACACCTTGGTTCTAATCTACATGAGAGCTGGGACATGACCACTGAAGTAAAGACAAGGATAGAGAAAGCTCGAACAGCATTCTTCAAAATGAAAAAGGTCTTCTGCAGTCACAAGCCTAAGACTGAACATCAGGCTTGTCAGATGCTATATTTTTTCTATCCTGCTCTGTGGAGTAGAGAGTTGGTCTCTGACAGAAGGCCACCTGAAGAGACTAGAAGCATTTGAAATGTGGATTTACAGGCAGCTGTTACGAATAAGCTGGGTTGACAAGATCAGAAATGAGATTATAAGTTGCCTGGGAAAGCCAAGGGAAATCATCAAAACAATTAAAAAACAAAAATTAGAATATTTCGGACATGTGATGCAACACCCAGAAAAATACGGCATACTCCATTTAATCCTCCAGGGAAAGACTGAAGGCAAACAAGGTCCAGGCAGAAGAAGAACATCATGGCTTCAAAATCTAAGGGACTGGTTTGGACAAAATTCAACAGCACTTTTTCGTGCGGCTCTGATAAAAACAGGATCGCCAACATGATCGCCAACGTCTGATAACGGATATGGCACAAGAAGAAGAAGAAGAAGAGATGTCATCTACATTTATTTTAGAAAACCTATATGGCAAGACATATTATGTATGAACTCTGAATAGCTAACAACAGTCAACAAAAACAATGTCATAAAAGCTCTAAATCAAGCAAAAGCAAAAAAATAAAATATTTTCTCTGATCTCCAGTCATAATTTGGGCATACCTTCAATTTCTTAATTGTATTTTCTGTTCCAGCAAGTGAAATTACATGTACCAATATTCATTGGCTCTTTCCTGCTGATCTCCTAAACTGGCAGTGGCATATGTACAAAATGATTTATAAGTGTTTCTACCTTCTGGAAGTATGAATATCCCATTCTCCATCTAGTTCTAGAGTGCAGGAAAAGGCCGTTACTTTTGCACAGTGTATATCTGTGATCCCTCCCTCACTGCTCAGTGTTCCAGGGTTGGAACTGAAGCATTAAGATTGTGTTAGCAGCCTAATAAGCAAGACCTACTCTTTCAGACTACAAGCATTGAGTGGCACTCTGTTTGATTTTACACACACGTATGAAATTAGTTTAAATACGGATGCTCATGATTCTAATTTCCAACTAGTTTGCAAGCCCAGCTAAATATGTGAACCATCCACAATAAATGCTAAATACGGATAATAAAAGCTAAAGAATAATAGTGGCTTAAAATTAACATTATAAATATGGACATTTCTAAGTGTAGATAACAGTATGAATACATGCACTAATCTTATGTGTCTATATCAATCTGCACATATATAACGGTGTAATATCTTTATAGATGTGGATCCTTTTTCAAATTTTTACAAAACCAAAATAGGCTCTGTTTGCTATAATTTTTTTTTGCAGTGAGCCTTGATGATTCTCCCCCTTCTACTTACACATGCACAGACTAGGGAAATTCAGTCTTCCCTGTGCTAGTTTCCTATGCTTGGCTGCACTAAGAGGGAACTCCCTTGTGCAGATAATGTTCCCAACCCCCTTCTGTTTGCTGGCACTTGCATTCCAATTTCAGCTATCCTTTGAACACAACATTAGAAAATTGTACAGTATTATCTAGTACTTTGATATGCATAAATGTCACCTGACATAAATTTATTGTGGCAGATCATAATAAATAAATTTGTTGGTCATAAGGCCCATAAGATTGACTTTTCAATTGTAGATGAGGATTTGTGACATAGTCTGGCCTCAGTTAAAATAGTGTTACAAGATATTATAAGAACTGTATTGGAGGCAAGTAGATATTTAAACATAACATTGATCCTGAATTAGGTAGGTTTGCTATGTATAGGTAAGCAATGTCCAGCTAGAATTCTTTTTGTGATTCTTGCTATTAGTATAGAGGAGCCAGGGCAGTTTTCGGTTGCTTAATTACATCTCATGGTTTTTGCATTTGAGGCTGCCTCTAGTAGCAATAGTTTGTGACAGAAGCAGTTCCTTAATCAGTAATTAGTATAGTAGAATGTTCATAGGTACTGTATAGGCACACTGTCTCACGAACTGTTTGGAGAGTGTTTGGTACATAGTTTGTTATCATTTATTTTTATTTTATTATACTTCAGTTTGTTTAATTATTAGGAATAATAAATTTGAATAAAATTATTTTCATATTTATTGGAATATTACATTATATGGATGTTTTGTAAATGGCTACCATATATGGCAACCATTTTCTGAATATGCCTATGCCAAATGCTCTCAATGTTTCAAATATTTTCAGTAGTTTCAAAGGATGCAAAAACCTGCATAAATAATACTACTACTAATATAACCTTAGTGAATACTTATGCAGATAGTCTCAACTTATGCAGGTAATCTTGACTTACAACCATTTGTTTAACCATGGTTCAAAATTGCATCAGCCTTGGAAAAAGTGACTTACAACCTATAATAATTTACAACCAGTTGCAAATCCTGTGGTCATATAATTGCAATTTTCAGCTCTTTTGCCAATTTCTAGGAAAAATGCCTGTAGGGGAAGATGGATTTGCTTAATCATCATGTGATTCATTTAACAACCACTTTAAAAATTGTTGTAAAATTGGGTTCAATTCAACTTATGATTGCAGTGACTTACGACAAAAAATTTGGTCCCAATTGTGATCATAAGTCAAGGACTTCCTGCATCTGGAGGGCAGAACATCTGTATTTATTTTTTAGTATAAAATTTTAAATGTAAACTTGGGCTAATTTTATAAAGTTCTTGGATTGGTGAGGCCCAGAATTGGTCAGCATAGAAAAGAAGCATGCCCATAAATGTAAAGTACAAAATAGAAGTGATGCTTAAATCTCGGAGTCATTTTTTAAACCCTTCTTTTTCATCTCTAGTAGCAATTTCACAGAATAAAAATTGATGTCATATCTCATCAACTTGGATAAATAATGTACTGTACAAAACAAGTACATATTTTTGCCTTAAATAATATTTTGATAACATGTTTCTCAGAAAACGATTTGGTGCTGTTTAGAGAATCATAAATGCAGTGGATACAGAAAGCCCTGTAAAAGTGCCAGGTTTTTGAGATGTTAAAAAAAATCAGACCAAGATAAATCACTTCAGAATTCTTTCCACCTTTAATATAACATATAAGCAGTACAATTAATTGAAAAACCAATCAGAAACTTTTAGGGGGAAAAATAATTAAAAAAGAGAGTAATATGGCTGCATACCCTCTTATACATAGATATGTGACACTGTTCAAAATTAACCAATCACATTCAAACTGATGCTAAATAGTAGTTAGTACACACTTGCTATTAAAATGACTCTGATGAGCCCATATAAAGTGCAGCTGTTCTAGTGGAATTTTTCTCATATTTGTTCAGTTGCCTCTTATAGCAAAAGCTATAGTCTGCAAAGAGCTTAGAAAGCATCAAAGAGATTTCATTGTTAAAAAATATCAGTCAGGAGAAGGATACAAAAAATTCTAAGGCATTGGTTAAACCATTGCACACAGTGAAGATGGTCATCAGCAATTGGAGAAAATATGGTGCAACGGTGACATTACCTAGAACTGGATGCCCCTCCAAATTTGATGAAAAAGAAGAAAATTGGTCCAAGGGGTTGCCAAGAGGCTTACAGCAACATTAAAAGAGCTGCAGGAAGTTCTGGCAAGTACTTGTTGTGTATTACGTGTGACAACAATCTCCCATATTCTTCATATATCTGGACTGTGGTGGTAATGTGGCAAGACCAAAGCCTTTTCTTATAAAGATAAACATACAAGCCTGGCTACATTTTGCAAAAATCTGCATCAAGTCTGACAAAAGTATATTGTAAAATGTGTTATGGTTTGATGAGACCAAGGTTGAACTTTTTGACAATAATTCCCAAAGTATGTTTAGTATAAAAACAACACTGCACATAACCAGAAGTATACCATATCTACAGTGAAGCATGGTGGTAGCAGCATTATGCTTTGAGACTGCTTTTCTTCAGCTGGAACTGCGGATTTAGTCAAGGCGGAGGGAATTATGAACAGTTCCAAATGTCACTCAATTTTGACACAAACCTTCAGAGGACAGTGACCTGAAGCATACCTCCAAATCAGCAAAAAAAGGTCTCACCCAAAGAAGATAAAAATTCTGCCATGACCCACCAGATCCTGGACCTGAATCCAATTGAAAATGTGTGGAATGATCTGAAAAGGACTGTGCACAGGAGATATCTTCACAATCTGATAGATTTAGAATGGTTTTGCAAGAAAAAGTGGGCAAAGATTCCCAAGAATATACCATGCTGAAGATTGCATGCTGTCATAAAATCAAAAGGTGCTTCAACAAAGTATTAGTTTAACAATGAACATCTTTATGTAGCCACATTATTCTACTTTTTATTGTTATTTTCTCCCTAAAAGATTTTGGTTTCTTTTTCAGTTGAATTCTATAGCTTATATGTTATATTAAAGGTGGAAAGAATTCTGAAGTGATTTTTATATGTCAGTTTAACAGGTGTGTAGACTTTCTATATCTACTGAACGTCAGAATAGACTAACTCCATGTACCACTACACAACAGAAAAAATATATCTGCATAGGCAAAGTATCTTGCACACCATCAGAAGGTCAATGCTTTAGTTTCCCTTTTCTAGGCGTCTTATTTGGTGTGTTTTAAAATAAAGCACTGGATTATGACCGTCTCTGTGAGCCTTGGTAGCATTCTTGAGAATAGAAGTTATTCTGGAAGCTGAAGTTTAACTCTTATAAATTAAACTCTGGAAATCTGGTCAATTCCAAGGAAAGTATCCACAATAATTAGTCTGAATCACAATATAAATTAATTGTAGAGTTTATTCAGCTAGCAGCGTTATTTATTTAAAAGTAGGGAAACTAGAGTTGTTTATTAATTTCTGTTATGGTGTCTGTGGAAATATGGACTCTGATCTACAGGGATTAGGGGCAAAGAACTTTGCCACTGCCTTGCTGTCAGATGAGGCAGTTAAACTTATAATTAGGAAGGTTTGTTTCTTCTAAGGTTCACTAAAAAATTAATCTGTTCTTAGTTAACTACTCCTAATTTCAGTCCTCTCTTTTTTGACAGTCCTCTGACCTATTCCCAGTTATTTAATATCTGACTTTTTAATAATAACGCTGGTTCTTTTTATAACCAAATGTATCCCAGCTCTTTTCTCTCCTTGATTTTTCTAGTTTTTAAATTGTCCGTGATACATTTATCTATTTATTAGCTGGTTCAGGTATGAGAACGCCTGGGCCACTCTTGAACACTATGTCTGAGCTACCTTCTTTTAGTGATGTTATGAATATATTTCTACCATAGATCACATGTAACATAAGAATACTACAACAAACTGCAGTAATCCAATTATAAGACAGTTCTTCAAAAAAGGAACAGCTCAAGTCAATTTTATTATTCCGTAATTGTTGCCATTACGGAAACATGATGGGATGAAACCCACATATGGAACACACAGCTAGAGGGATTTAAATTATTTAAAAGAAACAGACCAAATAAAAGAGGAGGTGGAGTTGCTCTCTATATAAGAAATAACTACATCTCCACAGAAATAGAGCATAACAATGTTAAAAACTGTCTTGAATGCATTTGGGTCAATATAAAAGGGGAGGAAAATGACATTGCCATAGGTGTATACTACAGACCACCCAACCAAACAGAGGAAATAGATGAACTTTTTGCTAGTCAGCTAACTAAGGTATGTAGGAAGCACATCACAATAGTAATGGGGGACTTTAACTACCCTGACATCAACTGGGAGACAAACTCCGCACCAAGTGGAAGATCAAACAGGTTCCTGGCAAACCTAGCAGACAACTTTGTCTCCCAAAAAGTAGAGAAGGGAACTAGGGGATTAGCCATTTTGGATCTAATTCTCACTAACAGAGATGAAATGATAGAAGGTGTTGAAGCCATAGGAACCCTGGGAGGAAGTGATCATGCAATATTAGAATTCAACATTATAGAAGCACAAGCAATAGAACACAGTCAAACTAGAGTCTTGGACTTCAAGAGAGCTAATTTCAATAAACTTAGAGAGGGCTTGGGAAGGATTCCATGGATGAGAATCCTCAAGGGGAAAACAACTCAAGAAGCTTGGGAAATTTTGAAAAATGAGATAATAAAAGCACAGTCTAGCACAATATCAACAAAGAGGAAAAAAAACAGCTCTCAAAAAAAACCAGCATGGCTGCATAAAGAACTCTCTGACAAATTGAAAGATAAAAAGGACAAGTATAGAAAGTGGAAAGAGGGGAACATAACTAAGTCAGAATATCAGCAAATAGCCCGAGCCTGCAAAGATGAAGTGAAGAAAGCCAAGGCTCAAAATGAACTAAGGCTTGCGACCAAAGTCAAAAATAACAAAAAAAGCTTCTTTCAACATGTAAAAAACAAGAAAAAAGTAAAGGAAATGATTGGTCCATTAGTGGGTGGAACTGGCAAGAAGGTGACAAGCAACAGGGAGAAAGCAGAACTATTTAACTCGTTTTTTGCATCTGTCTTTACACAAAGGGAAAAAACAGACCAACCTATCAAAAATAGTGCCATAAAAAACAAAATAGAAACACAAGTTAAGATAGGCAAGAAAATGGTAGTGAGCACCTGTCCAGCCTAGATGAGTTCAAATCGCCAGGACCAGATGGATTACACCCCAGAGTTCTCAAGGAACTGGCAGATGTGATATCGGAGCCACTGAACTATATTTTTCAAAGATCCTGGAACACAGGGGAACTACCAGAGGACTGGAAAAGAGCTGATGTAGTTCCCATCCTCAAAAAAGGAAAAAAAATGGATCCAGGAAATTACAGACCTATCAGCCTGACCTCAATACCTGGGAAGATCCTGGAAAAGATAATCAAACAACGAATCAACGAACACCTAGAGGCAAACAAAGTCATTACTAAAAGCCAACATGGGTTTGTCAAAAATAGATCATGCCAGACAAATCTTATTGCATTCTTTGACCAAGTGACAAAATTAGTGGATCAGAGGAATGCTGTGGACATAATTTACTTGGACTTCAGTAAGGCATTTGATAAAGTAGATCACAACCTACTACTTGATAAGATAGAAAAATGTGTGGTAGACAGAATCACCACCAGATGGATCCATAGCTGGCTGACCGGCCGTACTCAGGGAGTAGTCCTCAATGGAACTGCATCTATATGGAGGGAAGTGTGTAGTGGGGTGCCCCAGGGCTCTGTTCTGGACCCAGTACTCATCAACATCTTCATCAACGATTTGGATGAAGGGATAGATGGGGAACTCATCAAATTTGCAGATGACACCAAGCTGGCAGGAATAGCCAACACTCCAGAAGACAGGCTTAAGATACAGAAGGATCTGGACAGACTTGAACACTGGGCACTAACTAACAAAATGAAATTCAATGGTGAAAAAAGCAAGGTTCTACATTTAGGCAAGAAAAACCAAATGCACAAGTACAGCATAGGTGGCACCATGCTCAATAGTAGTAACTGTGAGAGGGACCTCGGAGTCCTAGTAGACAATCACCTAAATATGAGCCAGCAGTGTGCTGCAGCTGCCAAAAAGGCCAACACAGTGCTAGGCTGCATTAACAGAGGGATAGAATCAAGATCACGTGAAGTATTAATACCACTCTTCAATGCCTTGGTAAGGCCACACTTGGAATACTGCATCCAGTTTTGGTCACCACGATGTAAAAAAGATGTTGAGACTCTAGAAAGAGTACAGAGAAGAGCAACAAAGATGATTAGGGGACTGGAGGCTAAAACATATAAGGAACGGTTGCTAGAATTGGGTATGTCTAGTTTAACGAAGAGAAGGACAAGGGGGGACATGATAGCAGTATTCCAATATCTCAGGGGCTGCCATAAAGAAGAGGGAATTAAGCTATTTTCCAAAGCACCTGAAGGCAGGACAAGAAGCAACGGGTGGAAACTAATCAAGGAGAGAAGCAACCTAGAACTAAGGAGAAACTTCCTCACAGTGAGAACAATTAATCAGTGGAACAGCCTGCCTCCAGAAGCAGTAAATGCTCCAACACTGGAAGTTTTTAAGAAGAGACCGGACGGCCATTTGTCCGAAATGGTGTAGGGTTTCCTGCCTGAGCACAGGGTTGGACTAGATGACCTCCAAGGTCCCTTCCAACTTTACTACTATTACACTATTATTGAGATTATTAGTTCAAGAAAGTAGCCTTATTAGCTGTATGGATGAAACTCATTTTCTGGGATCTCATTATCTATAGTTTGTGTACACATGATTGATAATTTGAAACCAGACCTTCATATATATTAAAACGTTAAAGTATCCATGGTTTTCACCTAATATTTTGCTATTTAATAGCAAACATTTTGTATATGCATATAGAACTTTTTAAGTGTTAGAAGTAGTGTGTTTGTGCAATGTATATGTGGTTCTTTTCTCTCACTTGTGAACTCTAAATTGTACTATTGAATACTAGGGCTGGATGTTATAGCTACCCATGGACTACACATTCTCAGTCCAACTACAGCTGTCACAAATGATCTGGTTAGCACTAAATGTCCAATGGTATGAAGAAGGAGGAGGAGGAGGAAGAGGAAGAAGAAAAAGGAGGAGGAGGAGGAGGAGGTTGGAAGGGACCTTGGAGTTGGACTTCTACTCCAACTCCCTACTCAGGCAAGAAACCCTATACCAGTTATACCAGAAGTCCCCAACTTTTTGAACATCAGGGACCAGCTCTGTGGAGAGAGGTTTTTCTGCAGATCGGAGGGGGCGTGATTTCATGTACTGCCTATATCCCGTGGCTGGGGCTTTGCTTGTTTGTGTGGACCGGTTTCTGGCATGCCACAGGCCAGGGGTTGGGGACCCCTGTCCTATACCATTTCAGAGAAATGATTGTCCAGTCTCTTTTTAAAAACTTCCAGTGTTAGAGCAATTCACAACTTCTGGAGGCAGATTGTTCCACTGATTAATTGTTCTAACTGTCAGGAAATTTCTCCTTAGTTCTAGATTGTTTCCCTCCACGATTACTTTCCATCCATTGCTTCTTGTCCTGTCTTCAGGTGCTTTGGAGAATAATTTGACTCCCTCTTCTTTGGCAACCCCTGAGATATTGGAACACTGCTATCATACCACACCTTGTCCCTCGCTTCATTAAACTGGACATACCCAATTCTAGCAACCGTTCCTTATATGTTTTAGCCTCCAGTCCCCTAATCATCTTTGTTGCTATTCTCTGTACTCTTTCTGGAGTCTCAACATCTTTTTTACATCGAGGTGACCAAAACTGATGCAGTATTCCAAGTGTGGCCTTACCAAGGCATTGTAAAGTGGTATTAACACTTCACGTGATCTTGATTCTACCCCTCTGTTAATGTAGCCTAAAATTTCATTGGCTTTTTGTGGGGGCTGACTACAGCTGTTCGCTGATTCGTTGCTTGATTATCTTTTCCAGAATCTTCCCAGGTATTGAGGTCAGGCTGATAAGTCTGTAGTTTCCTGGATCCATTTTCTTTCCTCTTTTGAAGATGGGAACTATATCAGTCCTCTGGTAGTTCCCCAGTGCTCCAGGATCTTTGAAAGATACAGTTCAGTGGTTCTGAGATTATATCTGCCAGTTCCTTCCAAATCTTGGGGTGTAATCCATCTGGTCCTGGTGATGTATGCTTATATGCCACCCAATTGTCAACTACTTTGGATAACTCAACAGGAAATTAAAAAAATGACAGTAAAATCAATAAAATATAAAAGGCAAAGATAGAAGATGGCAAGCGCAATGAAATGAAGGGTCTCACAATCTCTAGGCAAAGACCTAAATAACTGCAGAGTGGGAGGGGGGGCATCTGGATCTTGTGTGGAATCTTGCTCCAGAGGGCAGATACTGCTATAGTGAAGGTACTTCCAGGGTCCCAACAGATGACATTGTTTAATCTGAAGAAACCCAGAGCACATCAACTCTGCAGGATACAATCTACTGGATAAATTTTATGGGATAGAAGAGAATATTTGTGGCTCAGGGTTGAAGTGTGGGATTCTTGGTGCTCTCTGAGCTTGATTGTTGTCTTGCAGATCCTTTATTACCAAACTAGAAAACATCATCAGTGCTAGTAGGGAATGGGTTTGTGCTCATTTTATATATTAATGGCTTACCATGTCAGTGTTGGTGGAATGGTCTTGGTGTTTTCTTGATTGGGCTGTTGTTTACTGTTAGCTTGTTAGTATGAGTTCCTTGATTGTCAAGAAGCAAGAAACGTCTGCAACAAAACAAACAAGCCCAGAGAGCACGAAGGACTCCACAGATGTTATGGGATACAGGCAGTCTCTTTCAGTGAAATAATCAAAGAGCTGCTTGGAGTGGAAAAGCCAGTGTGAGCCTGTGGTGCGAGGAAGATAATTCTTTCCATCACCAGTCAAGTGAGCCACTCTGAAAAGGCCAGCTGCCAAGAGGAGATCACATAAAACCTAAAGACTAGGCTGACTCAGCAAGATCTATCATAACCAAGCAAGGAGGAGGAAAAACATGCAGGTACAATACACATGCAGTGAGAGGAAGGGGGAGGAATTGCTTGTGAGAGGAAGAGGACAATCCTAGGCTACAGAACCTAACGCCCCCTCCCTAGTTCTCATAGATTCAAGGATGCATAATTTGTGGTTTCAGTATCTATGATTAAGTTTGATTCAGATATGGAAATCATAGAGCCTTTTCCTATGTATAAGGGAGTGAACCTCTTAAGTAACTATTTAGTATTAATCCTAGGTAAATATAGAGCACAAAGAGAAGAGTTTGCAGATGTGATTACAATTGGACGCAGCAACATTTCACAGTGCTTCAGATTGCCATCCTTAGGCTGCAGAGATGATAAATGGAGCTAAAGCTCTGAACAGATGCTTTTAAGACCTTAAATCTTGTAAATCACTTTAGTGATAAGAACAGCTTATTGTTGGGACTATTCAGCTTTTGTAAATCCACACGTACAGAACTCTAGGAAGAATCCAGCCTTTGGAAGAAAATACAGATTTTTTGTAGATCTTGACTTTCACTCTAAAAAAAAAAAGCTGTGTGTGTGTGTGTGTGTGAGAGAGAGAGAGAGAGAGAGAGAGAGAGAGAGAGAGAGAGAGAGAGAGAGAGAGGGGTGGGGGGAGAGGGAGAGATTCCAAGGTAAAGCCTGAAAAAGTGTTAATTTTTGGAATTGCTCACTGGTCTCTTGTGTTCTTTTTAATTCCCTGAAAATGATAAATTAATGTGTTTGATTTATCTGTGGATAAAGCTAAAAGCTACACTGGGATTAAACTGGGATAAGAAATAAATGCACTACTTTTAAGAAATACATTAACTAAGCTGCCTCAATTGCAGCAGCTCTAGGTGTACACTGATACAATGATTACAATAAAGACAGCAAGGTCAGGCCATGCAGCCTTCTGAGGCTTTTCTATAAGACAGTGCAGTCACACAATCTAAGACCCCATAAGATGGTATTGCTTTAATGATAGGACTGGCCTGCCAAATGTTACTGGTTGGTTGGCTCTATCCAAGTCCTAAATACAACCATGGTAGAGGTTTACATTTTTATAAAATAAAAGATAAAAATATTGAATTTTACTGTTATGTACTGTTAACCTATGATATACTAGTACCTGTTAACACCTACAGAAATGGCAGAAAAACAAATGTTTTAAAGACAAATACTGTGGTTAATAACCATTGTCAGTGGATTGCTAATATTCAAAAGTATTTTATCACATGAATAGGAATCAAATCTTATTTTCTATAGAAATGAGTTATTTCCATTTCTGTTGTATTTTTTTTTAAAAATCAAATGTATAACATTCTTGAATTAAAACAAATTGTAAAATGATTTTATAGTTACTGTAATTTTTGAAATATAAGGTGTCAATATATTTGTGAGTATAAAACTGATTTCAGTTTGTTCTATAATAGATAATTTAAATAAAATAGTGTTATTGGTGGTTCCTATAATACTTTTGCCTCTTTTAAGAAAAGGAAACAAGTGAAACATTGATTTGTAATCTTAATAATTTTGCCTGAGGCAGAATTTTAAAAAGTTTCAATTCCCCTTACCAAGTTATTCAGAAGTCACAGCACATGATAAATTGAGAATGCCTGCTTAAATGTTTTTCCATGTTTTTTCTTCAACTCCTTGAATTTTATGACTTCTCCACAAACTTTAAATTCTATATTAAGTTCATTACTTCACACTGGTTTGTTTTGACATGTACATTGCCTACATTAAATACAAAATTAAAATAAATCTAGTGATGCATGATAACATTGTGATGCTGAAACCTGTCTAAAGGTTGGTCTTTGATAACATTATTTTATGAATAAACTAATTTTTGTAGCATAGAAAAATGCTCCTCCAAAGAACTGTGATATAGACGGATAATTGTATAAATTTTTGGAGGGATTCTGTAACTGGATCAAAGACATTTTATTTATAATTATTAAGTGACTCTGGACAGCAAAAAAAATTAAAAAATAAAAACAACTAAAATAATACAATAATACAAAAAATATATCACTGTCTAGAACAAAGCATCTATAGGTAGTCCTTGACTTACAACAGTTTATTTAATGATTGTTCAAAGTTACAGCAGCACTGAAAAAGGTGAGTTATGACCATTTTTCATACTTAGGACAGTTGTGGCATCCCCATAGTCATATGATTTATATTTATGACAGTTGCAGTGTCCCAGGATCATGTGATCACCTTTTCTTACCTTCTGGCAAACAAAGTCAAGGGGAAAGCCAGATTCACTTAACAACAGTGTTACTAATGTAATAACCGCAATGATTCTCTTAACAAAAATGGTCAGAAAAGTCATAAAATGGGGCAAAAATCACTTAACAAATTTCTCACTTAGCAACATAAATTTTGGGCTCAGTTGTGGTTGTAAATCGAGGAGTACCTGCATTATAATGACTAAACCATGAAGTGGCCCCCTGCATACACAAGGGGCCCCAGTCTTGGTACAGAGCCAAGTTCTTTAAGGACTTACAAAAAACCAGCAGGATTGGAACCATCCTGATCTCTGGTGGGAGATTGTTCCATAAAGTGGGAACATTCTGCTACAGCAGAAAAAGCACATTTTCTAGGCCTGCCACCTGGCAATCCTTAGCCAACAGGAGATGAAGCATGCCTATCTTGCCTGACTGGATCAGATGGAGAAAAATAATTGGAGAGAAAGAGTCTCTCACACAACTCAGTCCCAAACTATGAAGAGTTTTAAAGGTTATACTAGCACCTTAAATTGCACTCAGAAGCACTTGAATTGCACCATAGAATTGTCTTATTAGTGTTACAATTTTTCAGGTAGTTGGAAATTGTATTGTGTTTCAGTGTTCTCCAGCACAGGAGTTGGAGAATCCACCAATGGGTTTGCTCTGTCTTCTTGCCCATTAGATCAGGTCAGTCAAACTTGCCACGGCCGTCCTGAACTAGGACACACCCATTCTTGACCTGATCTCCAGGCCAGACGGACGTGGCAACTTGGCTCCCAGTTTAGGCAGGTAGATCAAAACATTGGTGAATTCTCCTTCTTTCCTAATTGCTGCTACAGTCACCTGAGTAGTGCTGGGATCAGCGCTGCTCCAGTTTGACTGTTGGAGGTTTGGACCTCCTTCCAATCCTCAGGGAGAGCAGAGGCTTCCGTTTTCCCTCTACTTGCTTTTGGTGGCGCTGGGATCAGCGCTGCAGTTGAGAACCCCTTCGCAGAGGCCTCAGCCACACGTTTTCGTTTCCTGTTGGAGGTTTTGGTTTCCTTCCAAGCCTCAGGGAGAGCAGAGGCTTCCGCTCTCCTTCTACTCGCCTTTGGCGGTGTGGGGATCAGCGCGGTGATCGGGAACCCTCCCCTCAGCTCCTGACGGTTCGCAGAGATCTCTGCTAGCCGTCTCGTGTCCTTCCCTTAGAGACCTCGGGGAGCTTTTCCCTTGAGGCTGGAGCACTGCACCCGCCATTTCGGAAGCTGTGTGGCGACCCGCCACAGCTTAATCAGCCGGATTTGTCAGCGCGGCCTCTCTTTTAAACTCACTCCGCACTGTGGCTTCTCTGGTCATCTAGAATTGGTACAAGCGACTGCCTCCTAGTTCCCTGACAGCCGTCACATTCTCCGGTTGGTGCGGTCGCCATTTTGGACCGTGCGGCTGCCACAAGCGGAGTTTAACAGAGGCAACGGGTGGGGGGTATCCCTTCTCCTTAGGCTTCAGGACTAATCCTTTTCTCTCCTCCTTTCTCCCTTGGAATCCATCTGGCCCTCTGGGAACTCGTACAAGGGAGTTGGAAGGGTAGTGGCCGCCATCTTGGATGGACTGCATACCCGGATAACCATCTCCATCCAGGCATCGGCACAGGGGCACAGAGGCCACTTCCTCTGGATGCCACACTGTCAAGGGTAGCTCACCCCAATTTGTAGAGACTGTGTGCCTTGGGCAGTGAAGCAGGCCAACAGGGCTCGCTGCATAACACAGGCCCAAATCCAGGCCTCATTCTGGTGCTCCCATCCTTCCTGGCCACCATTTAGCGGGCTAAGCATTGGACTGCGGTCATCACGCGGAGTCCACCCGCTGCGCAAAAGTGCTGACACTTATCAACTTGCTGGCCTTGTCACCACTGCGCACTCTATGAGCAGGCTGGCTGTCATCACTCACCTGATTTTGCTGCGGCCGTAGACACGACCGGGCCCCTTGGGTCAATTACCAGTCAGATGGCCAGGGGAGCAGGGAGAACTCTAGTATTCCCTTGCTCCAGCTGCATTAGTCTAATCCGCCAGTTTATGTAATTCCAGAGTTCCCTCTCAGCACAACCTGGGATAACTCACATCAGTATAGAGGAATCCACGGCTCCCCAACTTAAGGAGACCACCCCTACGTCCATTAGCTGCAAAAGGCACAGATCCTTCAACCAGGAGGTAGCAGGCAGGATCAAGGCCAAGGCTAAGACCATCTCTGGAAAGAAGTCTTCGAAATTGGTGGAGAAACAGGCTGGCAGGAGGCACCAGGCTTTGGAGAAGGAATTTTCCAAAGCACAGAGGCATGCCCTGGCAGAGGTGGAACAGACAGGGGCCTCGTTCTTTCATCTCCCACTGGGACCCTCAACCTCTGCTCAAGGGGTTTGGGCACCGGTGGGGATTTCCACGCATCCCACTTCTCCTGGGGTGGAACAAGGTCCCACTATTCATCAACCATCAGCAGTCCCGCAGATCCCACTTTCAGGTCCAGAGTCCACTTTCACCCCAACAGCTGCCGGGCTCAGGGTAGCTGAACCTAAAAACATTCCTTCTGAGGATTGCCTTCAAACCATGATTTCCCCCAGGCAATTGACCAGGCTCTTGCAGCCAGGTCCTACCATATGCCCAGGGCCAAGTCAGTGGCTTCCTCTCCCCCATCCCACCCCCTCCAGGTGGGAGATCCAGATTACCACGGACCTCCCTCACCATCCTGATCCTCTTATAGCAGGGCATCTTCTACGGAGTACGACCAACCAGATATACCATGGTTAAAGGAGGAGGATCTTATTCCAGACCCTCCACCATTCAGAGGCTTCTTTAACCCGGCTCTCTCCGCAAGTCCAGCACTACTGCCAATATAGGTCCTGATCAGCTCCCTCAGCCGGACCCTTTTCCTAGCTCAGATCCAAACCTGGTCTTCTTTGAGTCCGTGGTGATTCAACACCATGTCCTTTGCCCATCTCTCTTCTTAAAGATGGTTCGGAAACAATGGGCCTCCCCTGGCACCTTCCCTCCTCTGGGGGGAACGGGCAAGAAGTTGTTCAGTGCTGCACCAGATTTGGCTGATCCGCTAGAGGTGCCAACGGTAGATGAACCCTTGGCCCATCTCTTCTCCTCGACTACAGTGTCGGGGGATATGGCTTAGATTCTGAAAGCTGAGGACAGGAGGTGGGAATTAACCTTTCGCAGGTCTCATCAGGCAGCGGCGTGGGCGATAAGGGCAGCGACTTGCGCATCCTTCTTTGCTAGGACCTCTCTCCTCTGGCTCCGTCAACTGCAGGCCAGGCTCCCTCTGGAGGAGGTACACACCCAACAAGATCTGAGCAAGCTAATTGCTGCATCAGAATATGTCTCCGATGCAACACTGCATGCGGCCAGGTTTTCATCCAGGAACATGGCCTCCAGTGTAACAGCACGGTGAATGCTATGGCTTAAACATTGGCAGGCTGACACCAAATCCAAGTGGCGTCTGGCTGCAGCCCTTTACCAGGGTGGCAGGTGTTTGGAGAAGCCCTAGCATTTTATTTGACCAAGAATAAGGATAAGCGGAAGGTGTTGACCTACCTCAGCCGGCACTGACAGGCGGGCCAACCCGTATACCCGCAGACAGTCCTTTCAGTCAGGAGCAGGTACAGGCACAACCCAACCTTCCCACCCCTCCATGGCCAGACAGGATCGACCGTCTGACAGATCAGGTTTCAGACCCAGACAGCAGTCCCAGGGCAAGCGGCCATGTTGGGGTGGGGGCTGTCCCTTTAGAAGGTCCAAGTGACTTTTGGGCATCCCCTCCCATAGGTGGCAGACTGGCCTTCTTTGGCCACCAATGGGAGACCACCACCACAGACTCCTGGATCCTCCAAACCATACAATGTGGCTTGTCCCTAGAATTTGTGTCCAGATCACCAGGACACTTCATACCTTGCCCCCAGTCAAGGAACCCTGTAAAAAAGAGCCTTATGCAAGAGGCTATTCGTCATCTTTTAGACATAAGAGCCATAGAACTGGTGCCAGCGGCTCAGAGGGGCGGGGGATTCTGTTCCATCCTCTTTGTGGTCCCCATGACCTCGGGAGGATGGAGGGCGATTCTGGACCTCAAGGGTCTGAATTCCCATATTGCATACTGAAAGTTCAAGATGCAGACACTCCAGTCCATCTTGGGCAGCATAAGAAACGGAGACTTCCTGACGTCCATAGACCTCATGGATGCTTATCTCCACATCCCCATTCTCCCCGACCACCGGCAGTTCCTCAGGTTCTGTTATATGGGCCATCACTACCAATACAGGGCACTGCCATTTGGTCTGTGGTCGGCTCCAAGGGTGTTTACCAAAATACTGGCGGTGCTCGTCGCACACCTGAGACTGGTGCCGGTACGTGTCCAATGCTATCTGGATGACATTCTCATCCAATCGTCATCCTTCCCAGTCACCCAGTCGGACCTAAGGTTGGTGATCAGGGTCCTCCAGGACCACGGGTTTTCAGTAAACTTTCAAAAGAGTCAGACAGTCCCCTCGACCTGACTTCTGCACCTCGGTGCCATAATAGACACAGTCGGTTGCCAGATCTACCTGTCCCAGGAACGGCGGGACAACATCTGAGCCCTGGTCCTCAAAGTCCGCAGAGAACGTGTAGTGACCATGGCCGTTCTTTCCCAGTTGTTGGGAAAGATGATATCGTGCATAGCAACCCTACCTTGGGCCAGGCTACATTCCAGGAACCTCCAGTGGTTCCTGCTCCCTTTCCAAAGGTTGGGGACCAGCTCCTCCAACCAAAAGATAAGGGTACCTCCCCAGACCTTAGGATCTCTCAGGTGGTGGTCTTCACCAGCAGTGGCCAGAGGGTCCTTCTTCAAGGAACCCGTTCGGCTCACGCTTATGACAGATGCCAGTCTATTTGGCTGTGGAGCGCACATACAGTTACAGTTGGCTTAAGGGCGGTGGTCTCGGTCGGTCCTAAGGCACAACATCAATTGATTGGAGCTCAGAGCCATACACCTGGCTCTCCGCCACTTCCGCAACAGAGTTGCGAGGCAACACGTGCTGGTCATTATGGACAACATGGTGGCAAAGGCCCACATGAACCGGCAGGGGGGATCCTCATGGCCGAGGCCCAACTGTTGGGCTCCTGGGCAGAGACCAACCTTGCCTCCATCAGGGCCGACCACATCTCGGGGGAGGCAAACTGCCAGGTGGACTTCTTGAGCAGGTCCACAGTGGACCACTCAGAATGGGGCCTGCACCCGGACCTCTTTGGGGAGATCTCAGACAGATTTGGCCTATCCGTCATAGATCTGTTCACTTCTCCTGCGAACTCCCAACTCCCAAGATTCTTCTCCCGGTTCCTGTCTTCCCACAGATGCTCTTCAGGGTCCATGGCCGGAGGGCCTGCTTAAAGCATTTCCTCCTCTACCCGATTCCAGTTGTCATCCGCAAACTCCTGCAGGAGAGGGCGGAGATGCTTCTCGTGGCCCCATATTAGCCACAGAGGCTGTGGTTTGCCAACCTCTTGAGTCTCTCCAGGTCTCCTCCATGGAAGATCCCTCCGGGTCGCATCTCTCTCAGCCAGGGGGCTCTGTACCATCCAGACGCCCAGTGGCTTCAGTTAACCATCTGGCACTTGAATGCCAGATTCTGTCTGAGGAATCCTGTTCATCAGGCGTCATCTCCATGATTCAGGCCTCCTGGAGGCCTGCAACAAACTGTATCTATGATTCTACATGGAGGAATTTCTGTCACTGGTGCGAAAGACACCATTTGACCTTCTCGATTTGACTATTCCAAGGACCTTGGACTACTTACTTGATGGTCTGGACAGGGGCTTGGCATCTAATACCATACGTAGGCAGTTGGCGGGTGGCGGCTCTCTCCACCATACTTACCTGTGACAACTCGATGCAGTTAGGTCAACATCCTTTGATACACTCCTGCAAAATCCACTCCAAGGGCCAACAAAACGCCTGACAGATCGAGGGCGGTGCAACAGCCAGAGGCAGGTACATCCTGGCGGTCGGTCCTAAAGGAGGAGGAGGAGGCCACAGCAGCCCCGAGATATCGGCTGGTAGCTGATGACAATGACGACGACGTAGCCAATGATCCTATGGTAAGCGAGCCCATAGCGCCCTTCGTTCTCCCTGTGACACTGGCAAACCTGCAAACGGGCCAACGGAGGGTCTACCAGGCCCTTATTGATTCAGGGTGCACCCGATATTTGATAAGCAAAAGGGTGGTAGCAGAGAGTGGGATCGGAGTCCAGCGACTAGCCCACCCCATTCAGTTTGAGCAAGTGGACGGGTCTCTCTTGGGAGGGGCGCCAACTAATCTCGTAACAGAACCCGTCCGACTGGACATGGGATCCCATTGGGAGGTTCTCCGTTTCAGTTGTCCCGTCTATGACTGAGGCGGTGATTTTAGGTTTGGCATGGCTGGACAAGTGGGTCCTACGATATGGTGGGAAGGAGGTTACCGAAGGCTACACATCGGGGAGGGTCCCCAGGCCCCTAATCAGGATTTCGGGGAAAAGGGGATGGGGTGTGAGGAAAAGAAGGTCGGGTTGACGGAATCCAGGGAAGAAGCCCCCTTTCCAGAGGTCTACAGTGATCTAGCTGAGGTCTTCAGTGAGCAAGACTGCAACGTTCTGCCACCCCACTGTGCTACTGACTGCGCGATTGATATCCTGACGGGGGCTAAATTGCCCAAACCCCGGATGTACGCCATGACGCCCAGGGAGCTGGAGGAGCTACAACGTTACATCGACCTGAACCTGGCCTGGGGTTTCATCCAACCAGCTCGGTCACGTGGCCACTCCAGTCTTATTCAAGGAGAAAAAGGACAGTTCCTTACGGCTCTGTGTGGACTTGTGCAGGATTAATGCGGTATGTGTGGAGCATCTATACCCACTCCCGTTGATGAAGGACCTCCTGGCCCATCTGGGTACGGGGTGTGTGTTCACGAAGCTGGACCTGCGTGAGGCTTACTACAGAGTCCGGATTCTCCATCTCTTGTGCTGGAGTGGATGATGGCCTGTCAGAAAGCATTCGAGGACCTGAAAGCCCTGTTTGCCAAGGAACCAGTCCTACTCCACCCTAATCCTGAAAGTCCTTTCGTAGTCCAGGCTGACACCAGTGACGTAGCTGTGGGGGCTGTGTTGTTGCAAAAGAACAGCCAAGGCATGCTGCAGCCATGTGCATACACATCATGGAAATTTTCAGCTGCTAAGAGGGCATGGGTGATTTGGGAGAAGGAGGCCTTTGTGATGTGATGAGCTCTTTCAACATGGAGGCATCTGCTGGAGGGGGCAACCAAGCCATTTGAGGTTTGGACTGACCGCAAGAACCTTGAGGTTTTGCAAACGCCGAGACACCTAAGCACGTCTCGTGGGCTCAATACTTCCGCAGGTTTCAGTTCACTCTGAGGTATGTGCCGGGAGGGAGGAACTTCCTGGCCGATGTGTTGTCTTGCATGCCCCAATACCACAACAGGCAGGAGGAGGTTGTACAGGCGATTATGCCGCCTTACCAACAGGGGGTCGCTTGAGCGGTTCCATGCCAGTTGGCAGGTGACTTGACCCAACAGCTACTAATGGCTGTTAACAATGATCCCTGGTTGAAGGACCATCCCAGCATCTTGACACAAAGGGACGGTTTAGCATGGAAAGGCAATAAATTGTATGTACCAGAGTTACTGAGGCACTTGGTTCTCAAGCGATGCCATGACACCAAACAGGTGGACCATTTCGGCTTCCTAAAAACATTACATCTCGTACGGCGTCAATTCTGGTGGCCTCGGATTAAAGTGGACGTAGAGCCCTATGTAAGAAGTTGCCATGTCTGTGCTATGGCCAAGCCCCATACTGGAAAGCATTTGGGTTTATTACAGACAGTAGCAGATCCAACCCGACCCTGGGAGGATATAGCCATGGATTTCATTGTAGATTTACCAGAGAATCGAGGGTACACAGTTATTTGGACTGTAATCGACCTGCTTTCCAAATAGGCCCATTTTGTTCCTTGTAAGGGGCTACCGTCTGCTCGGCGCTTGGTCAGGTTTTTTATTGACCATATCTACAGGGCCCATGGTGTTCCTCGGCATATTATATCAGATCGGGGGGTGCAGTTTACCACACAGTTCTGGAGGGATTTTGTTAAATACATAGGATCATCCCAGGGCCTCAGCTCAGCATACCACCCCAGCACCAACGGAGCAGCCAAGCGAGTGAATGCCATGGTAGAGCGCTACCTACGCTTTTACGTGTCATACCAACAAACAGACTGGGTAGACCTCCCATTCGCCGAAGTGGCCTACAACAACACTGCATAACAGCACAGGATTCACTCCTTTTCAGGTGGTGCATGGGATGGATTTTGTTCCGATCCCTGAGTGGCCCCAGGGAGTCCCCTTGCCATGTACATCCCAGGATTGGATGGCACGAGTGGAAGGTCTGTGGGCTAAGGTTAAGGAAGCTTTGGCCAAAGTGGGGCAAGCCACAAAGGCACAAGCTGATAAAAAAAGGGCTGAGCACAGGCCCTTTCAGGTGGGTGATTGGGTATACCTCTCTATCAAGTACCTACGTTCAAGGGTGCCCTGTAAGAAGCTGGGTCCCAAGTACGTAGGTCTCTTCAAGGTGCTTCAGGTCATAAACCCGGTAACTGTACGGTTACAGCTGCCTTGGGTCTTCGGAAAGGTGCACCCTGTATTTCATGGGAGTCTGCTGAAGCCAGTAACGAGTCCCCCCAGGGGCCTGGCAGCCCAACCACCAAGCCCGGTTTCCGGCGACCAGTTCGAGATACAAGAAATTCTGGATTCCCGGAGCTGTCGTGGACGAGTCCACTACTTGGTGAGATGGAAAGGGTACCCTCTGTTGAAGGGGTCATGGGTGCGGAAGGAAGACGTCCATGCTCCGCGATTGGTGCGGGCCTTCCATCGCCAGCACCCTGGAAATCCAGGGGGAGGGGCCACGGAATGGACCAGTCGAATTGTCGCATGCTCACCTGTCTCTGTTTGCCTTCCAGGAGGGGCCCTGGTAGAGGGGGCCGCCTTTCAAGCCCCTGGGCTTGCCATGGGCTGGGAAATGGGGAGCATGCAGCCAGATGCCGCAGGTGCCTTCCTCAGAGGAGACAGAAGCCAGGAACACTCCTCCTACCAGCTGGACAAGGGACTAGATAAGCAGGACTAGGGAGGGATTGTGCCTTACCTTGGCTGCCTCTCCCTTCCTCCAGCTGCCTCATTATCAGAACAAATGGCTGGGACAGCAGAGACTCCGTGGGTGCGTCTGGAGGGGGGAGAAAGGGTGGTGCACTACACCTGACCAGATGCTGGCTTGCTAAGTGGGGTGGGGTTGGTGGGTGGAGCACAACTATGTAAAGCACTGGGAGCAATTCACTCCCAGTGCTGACTTTTCTTTTGCATTAAAGTTTGCTGGTCACCTGTTCTTTCTGTTTTTGGAATTTATCAGCAGCTGGCAGAGGACAGCTGACAGCTCCTTTATCAAGGATGCCATGAACACCAAGCCCCCTGTGGTCCATAGGTATCCTTCTTGGGAGTTGCCGCGGGTCCTACAGGCTCTCACCAAGTCGCCCTTTGAGCCCCTCAGATCCTGTGACTTATGGTCCTTGTCCCTCATGGTCGCCTTCCTGGTGCCAGTTACATGTGCCAGGCGGATCTCTGAATTGGCAGCGCTTTCCATTAGGGACGACCTATGCATTTTTCATTGGGACTGGGTGGTCCTTCGATTGGACCCTACCTTTATTCCCAAAGTCAACACTCTGTTTCATAGGGCTCAGGAAATCGTACTGCCAGATTTCTGTCCTAATCCGTCTCATGACTTGGAATGGCAATGGCATTCCCTAGATGTCCGCAGGGCCCTTCGCTACTATATCAAGTGGACGGCGGCCTTCTGCAAGTCTGAAGCCCTCTTCGTTTCCTTTCATCATTCCTCTACGGGAAGGAGGGTGTCTGCCTCTATGATAGGCAGATGGATCAGGGCTTGCATTGCCGGGGCATACCAGTCGCATTCCCTACCGGTCCCAAGTCGTGTCACGGCGCACTTGACACAGAGTGCAGCTACCTCCGCGGCATGGGCCACTCAGGCATCCATTGAGGATGTTTGTAGAGCGGTTACATGGTCTTTACCTTCACCTTTCGTGAAGCATTACAAACTGGACAGGTTTGCATCCGCGGACGCCTCTTTCAGTCGGAGGGTCCTCCAACAGGTGGTATTTAGAGACGGGACACCGGACCTGACTGCTTCCCTCCCACCGGAACAGTGAGGCTTTGGTACGTCCCATTGGTGGATTCTCCATCTCTTGTTGCTGGAGAAGGGGCATTGTCTTACCTGAACGCTTTTTCTCAGCACGGAGATGGAGAATCCACTCCCGCCTGTTTTGAGTCAACCAGGTCCAGTGTTTAGGGTTCTGAGAGCCAACATATCAGACTATGGTCAGTGGCTTTCGCCTTTGTCAAGACTGGGTGTGTCCTAGTTCAGGATGGGCATGGCAAGTTTGACTGACCTGATCTAATGGGCAGGAAGACAGAGCAAACCCATTGGTGGATTCTCCATCTCCGTGCTGAGAAAAGGCATTCAGTTAAGGCAATGCCCCATTTCTGATACATGGAGTTATAATACAGATGACTGGAGAATGGCAAACCCTGTTATCTTCAGTAAATAAGATTGATGTTGACACTGGGCAAAATTTTGAAAGAAATTAACGAATCAGTGTGTAAGCATTTAGAAAAGACAAACAGCATGGTTTTATAAGAGCAAGTTACGCTAAAGCAGGGGTGTTCAAACTCAGCCCTTTATGACTCATGGACTTCAACTCCCAGAATTCCTCGGCCAGCATGCCTGGCTGAGGAATTCTGGGAGTTGAAGTTCATGAGTCATAAAAGGGCCGAGTTTGAAGACCCCTGTGCTAAAGGAAGCTGATGAAATAGAATGACAAATAATTGATATTAGGAATGCAGTAAATATTGTTAACTTGACAAAGTATTGGACAGAGTCTCCAAGGAAATCTTGGTAGAAAAGATGACAAAATGTAAGTTTTTCTATGCTCTTATTAGATAGGTACTGAATTGATTGAACAATCGTGTTCATTAGTTCATCATGTTAGGGTGGAAGGCCATGTTAAATAATGTACATAGAATAATAGGGCTGAAAGGAACCTTGGAGGTCTTCTAGTTCAAATCCCTGCTGAAGACAGGAGACCTTATACCATCTTGGTCAACTGGTTATTCAGTCTATTTTTGAAAACTTCCAGTGATGGAGTACCCATAACTCTGAGAGGCAAGCTATTCCATTGATTAATTGTTCTCACTGTCAGAAAATTTCTCCCTACTTCTACATTGGATCTGTCTTTAACAAGCTTCCACCTATTACTTTTTGTCCTACTCTTTGGTGCTTTGGAGATTAAGTCAGTACCCTTTACACTGTGACAGCCCCTTAAGAACTGGAAGACAGTTATTTTCCCCCATCCTTTTTTTTGATAGGCTAGACATACCTAGCTCCCTCAACCATTCATCATACAATTTAGTCTCCTGACCCTTTATCATCGTTGTTGAACTTCTCTGTACACTTTCTAGAATCTTGGCATCTTTTTGAATTGTGTGACTATAACTGTATGCAATATCCCAATGTAGCCTGACTAATGTGGTATAAAGCAGTATTACCACTTGTGATCTTGATACTATCCTTCTGTGGATGCAGCCCTGAACTGTGTTGGCTTTTTTGGCAGCTGCAGCACATTGCTGGCTCCTATGTAAGTGGTGATCACTAGGATACCAAGATCCCTTTTACTGCTGTTGAGCCAGGTATTGCCTGTTTTATACTTATACATTTGTTTTTTCCTGCCTAAGCACAGGACCTAACTTTTCTCACTACTGAACTGCATCTTTTTGGATAGGGCCCAATGCTCAGATTTGTCAAGATCCTTCCAAATATTGAATCTTATCTTCCAAAGTGTTAGCAATTCCCCCCCCCCCCCGGCTTGGTGTCTATTCCTTTGTCTAGATCATTTATAAAGATGTTGAAGAGTACTGGTCCCAAGTACTGAGACAGAAAATTGAGGGACATCACTGCATGCTTCCCTCCATGTAAATGTAGTTCCATTGATGATTACAAACTGGGTGAAGTTGGATGGTCAATTGTGAATCCATCTGGTGGTGGTACTGTCTATCCCACATTGTTCTATCTTACCAAGACGTAGGCTGTGGTCTACTTTGTCAAATTATACAATATATTTGCAAATTACTTGAATGTGAGTTTATAAATTATAATCAAATTTGTAGAGGATAGAAAGGTAAAGACAGCAAACACCTTAAAGGATTATATCAAGGTTCAGCAAGACCTTGACAAGCTAGGCAAAAACCAAGGATTTAACAAAGATAAATGCAATGTCTTTTATCTGGTTAAGTAGAGCCATAAGTATGAGGGATGGGGGAACCACACTGGATATCATTACATGCAAAATAGATTGGATGTGTTAGACATAGCTGCAAAGTAGATGCGGTCCTAGGCTGTGTCAGGCTCAAGAAAAATAAACATTCTCCAGCATGATGAGTGGAGAATCCACCAATGGGTTTTCCTCGTCTTCTGCCCGTAAACTAGTCGGCCAATTTTGCTCCGCCTCTCCTCTTGAGACCCCCCCTCCCCAATCTCGACTATTCTTGAGCCCGATTAAACTGAATTCCTGACTCCTGAATCAATTCTGTTTAAAGTCGTATAATTTTTTTTCTCTATTTCTCTAATTCTGCTTTCCAAGGAGGAGGGATCGTAAAGGAACGAACGGTTGTTCATTTGTTTTTGTTTTCTGCTGCCTGATCAGCCGATCGCAGCAGAGTCATGAAGCTGGCTGGACTCCAGCCGACCACCGGACAAACAAAGAGCCAGACGCTTCCAGGGAACTTAGCTGAGCTCCACAGGCATCCCCACGTGGCCTGAGGTCAGGAGGGGAGGATATTATTGAGAACTCACCAATACTCAGGGAATCAGATTCAGACTTACTTCCTCCTTCCTAGCCACGCCTACCCAAAAAAATTATAATAATAATAAAAGAAATTGATAGAGTTAAATCAATTATCAATCCTGAATTAGCCTGAACTGAGAATCCCCTTCAGTCTTATAAATGGCAGATACAAACACAAACCAAACAGTGCAGGAACCTTCCATCAGCAGCCCTCCTGCTCGTAAGAGGCAGAGATCCTCCAAACAGGAAGTGGCTGGCAAGATCAACGCCAAGGCAATCTCTGCAAAAAGATAGAGCTGCAGATAGAGAGGTTAAGCGACGACACCAGGCTCTAGAGAAACAATTTTCTCAAGCTGAAAGGAGGCAAAATCCTACTGAAGACGAATTAGAGCCACCCAATTACAGGGAGGAGGAAATATTTGGCCCAAGGAAGCCTAGTCAGGACCCTCTGGAAGCAGAGGCCAATACGGAACAGGGGAACGGATCTCCCCTAAGTGAGGGGCCTGGAGATCTGGGTTCAGAATCAGGCACCCATCACTCAGACAATCATGGAGCAATGTCTTCAGAGCACCTTCAATCCCTGATATCTCAGGCTGTCGCACAGGCCATGGCCTCCTCAAGACACCATTGCTCTAGATTAAGGTCTGTGATTTCAAGGAGCGGCTCCCACCTTTCGCAAGAGGAGGCCTCTGTATACCAAGACTCTATTTCCTCCTCTAGGTCCTCCAGAGGCAGGAGGACTCCTGCGGAGGATCATGAGCTGATGGATCAGAAGCTGTCCGATGAAGAGGATGTATCTCCAAATCCTCCTTCGTTTGTGGGCCTTTTTAATCCGTCCTTATTCAAGACACTGCTGCACAAGGCCAGCAGCACTGCAAAGATTGAGAGGTCCCCAGTCCCGCAGAAAGGACCTTTACCAGTCCCTCAACCAGTAAGGTCACAAACAATGAAGTGTTTTCACAGCCCACTTATACCCAACATTTTGTTCCCTGTCCACCTCTCTTATTTGATTCCGTTCAGAACAACATGGGGGCACCAGGTTCCTTCCTCCCAATGGGGGGGGGGGCAGACAAGAAAATGTTCAACATAGACGGCGCTGTCAGAGATAATAGAAGTGCCGACCGTAGATGAACCCATTGCAACCCTTTTTTCTCCACCCCCGATAGCCGAGGATGCAGCGGAGGCCCTGAAATCAGAAGATAAGAAGATGGACCTCATCTTCCGCAGGGCACACCAGGCCTCGGTGTGGGCAATCAAGGCAGGCATCACTACATCCTTTTTCGCCAGGACGTCACTGCTCTGGCTGCGCCAACTCCAGACGAGTATTCCCACAGAGGAGGAGAAATCTCACCAGAATTTAAGAAGATTAGTGGCGGCAGCGGAGCTCATGTCAGATTCCTCCTTACATGCGGCCAGCTTTTCCGCCAGAGCAATAGCATATAACACCGGTGCATGCAGACTGCTGTGGCTCAAGCATTGGAGAGCGGACATGAAGGCAAAGTGGCGTTTAGTGGCGATACCCTATAAGGGCAGCCAGCTCTTTGGCGAGGCGCTTGACCCTTATCTAATAGAAAACAAGGACAAACGCAAGATTCTGGCCCACTTGTCAAAGAGAATGGAGAGGAGAGTTCCCTCCTATCCCCGCAAACCGTCCTTTCAATCTGATGCAGGCACGGAACAGGGGTTTTTTCCCCATCCCTATCAGCCCAGATCGGAATAGCAGAGTGAGAGAAGCAGTAACAGGGACAGGTTCTGACAACAGTTCAAAGCAAAGCGACCCTTTTGAGGAGCCGGGGGGCATCCCTACTGCAGATCCAAGTGAGGTGGGGGGGCTCCCCCATTGGTGGCCGACTAGCCCTTTTTGCTCACAAATGGCAAGTCACCACCATGGATCTTTGGGTCCTAAAAACCATCAGATTCGGCCTATCACTGGAATTCCTCTCAACAACCCTGAACCAGTTCATCCCTTGCCCATCTCCAAGGGACCTGATCAAAAGGAACCTCATCAAGGAGGCCGTCCAGCACCTCCTAGACATTCAGGCCATGGAACCAGTAGAAAGATATCAGTGGGGACAAGGATTCTATTCTATCTTATTCATAGTCCCAAAGAGTTTGGGGGTGGGGTGGGGTGGAGAGCAATACTAGACCTAAAAAGTCGGAACAGGCACCTGGAATACAGAAAGTTCAAAATACAATCCCTCCAATCAATATTAGCAAGCATTAGAAAGGGAGACCTTCTGACGTCCATAGATCTGATGGAGGCCTACCTTCACATTCCCATACTTCCAGAGCATCGGAGGTTCCTCAGGTTCTACCACACGGGACAACATTTCCAATACAGGGCCCTGCCCTTTGGACTTTCCTCAGCTCCCAGGGTGTTCACAAAGGTACTGACAGCACTAGCCGCGTACCTGAGCACAATTCCGGTGTGTCTCCAATGCTACCTGGACGGCATTCTCATCCAATCCTTGTCAGTCCAGACAGCACAGTCAGACCTGGTACTGACTCTGACAACCCTCCAAGAGCACAGCTTCTCAATAAATTTCCAAAAGAGTCAGACAGTCCCTTCAACCCGCCTCCTTCATCTGGGAGCGGTCATAGACATACAAGAATGCACGGTCCATCTCTCTCAAGACCGACAACGCAGCATTCAGACCATGGTCAGACTCATCTGAAGGAAACGAATCACGAAACTGGCTGCACTCTCGCATTGCTAGGGAAGATGGTGTCATGCCTCGCAGTCGTGCCTTGGGCATGACTACACTCCAGGGATCTGCAGTGGTTCCTACTCCCATTTCAGAAAAGGGAGATAGGCTACTCAAACTGAAGGGTAAGGGTGCCTCCAAAGGTCCTAATGTCACTCTGATGGTGGTCTTCCCCACAGTGGTGCATCATCACGTTCTGATACTCACGGACAACATGGTGGCCAAGGCACACGTCAACCGACAGGGAGGCACGCGATCCTTGGTTCTCATGACTGAAGCACGAGCGCTAGGAATCTGGGCAGAAAGCAACCTAGCCTTGATCAAGGCCGAGCACATCTCAGGAGAAGCAAATCATCAGGCAGACTCCCTGAGCAGGGCAACATAGACTACTCAGAGTGGAGCCTGCACCCTGCTCTCTTCAGGGAGGTATCAGAGAGATTCAGCCACCCAGTGCTGGACCTGTTTGCCAGCCCAAAGAACACTCAGCTTCCGAGGTTCTTCTCCTGTTTTCCGACACCAGGAGCAGACAAAGCGGATGCACTCTGAGGCCATTGGCCAAAAGGACTGCTGTATGCATTCCCACCACTCCCTCTGATACAAGCAACCATCAGGAAAATATTGCAGGAACAAGCAGAGGTGATACTCATTGCACCACACTGGCCCAGACAGCTGTGGTTTGCTGACCTCGTAAATCTATCTACATCCCCACCATGGAGGATTCCACATGACAAATCTCCCTCAATCAGGGGTCCCTACTACACCCAGAGCCACAGTGGCTCCAATTGGCCGCCTGGCGCTTGAGCGGAGCCTCCTAGAGAGACAACTTTTCACAAAGAGTGATTAGGACACTCCAGGCCTCTAGAAGGCCTACAACTAACAGGATCTATGATTCCACTTGGAAAAATTATTGCAGCTGGTGCAACAGACAACAACTAGACCCTTGTAGTAGCTCTATCCCAGGTATCTTAGACTATCTAGCAGAGGGCTGGATAGGGGGTTAGCACCCAGCACAATTCGTAGACAGGTGGCCGCCCTATCTACCATCCTTACCTACGATAACTCTGAACCTCTAGCCCAGCGGTTCTCAATGTTTGTGTGACGGCGACCCCGTCACACAAACGTAATGCGCATGCGCGGCGCGCATGGGGGCGGGCCCCCAATGCGCGGCACGAATGCGCGGCACTGCCCCCATGCACGGTGCGCATGCGCAGCGCCGCCCCCATGCGCAGTGTGCATGCACGGTGGCGCCCCCAGAGGCGCGGTGCCCCCATGCGTGGCGCGCATGCGCGGCACCACCCCGGAGGTGCGCCACCGCCCCATGCGAGGCGCGCATGCGCGGCGGCACCCTCGGAGGGGAGAAAATGGCGGATTGCCGCCTTTGGCGACCCCCGAAAAATGGTTGATCGACCCCAAATGGGGTCGCGACCCATAGGTTGAGAACCGCTGCTCTAGCCGGACACCAGTGGTACAATCCTTCATCAAGGGCGCAACCTAAGGTCCTACAGGCCATCGCCCTCCCTCCATTTGCACCTGTCCAGACCTGCGACCTACAATACTTGACCTTAAGGTCACCTTTCTAGTCGCTGTTAGCAAGGTGCATCTCAGAGTTAGCAGCACTGTCAGTAAGGGAGGATCTTTGTACCTTTCACACGGACAGGGTGGTATTACGTTTGGACCCCTCCTTCATTCCAAAGGTCAGTTCCCTATTCCACAGAGTACAGGAGGTGGTACTACCAAAATTTTGCCCCGAGCCTCCCCATGAATTGGAGCGCAAGTGGCACACCTTAGACGTTCACAGAATTTTAAAATAATACATAAAGCGAACGGCACCCTTCCGCAGATCGGAACCACTATTTGTCTCCTTCCACTCTCACACAAGAGACCGAAGAGTCACTGCATCCACAATCGGCAGATGGATTAGAGGATGCATAGCAGAGGCATACAGGGGACAGTCCTTGACGGTCCCCAGACAAATCACCACACACTCCACACGCAGCACTGCCACCTCAGCAGCATGGGCAACCCAGGCTTCGATTGAAGAAATATGTAGAGCGGCGACGTGGGTGTCGCCTTCCCCCTTTATAAGACACTACAAATTCGCATCTGCGGAGGCCTCCTTTGGCAGGAGGGTGCTCCAATGCGTAGTATCCGAGTGGGACACAGGCCCAGATGGCCTCCCACCCACAGGGACAGTGAGGCTTTGGTATGTCCTATTGGTGGATTCTCCACTCGTCATGCTGGAGAAGCGGCGTTGGTCTTACCTGAACGCCTTTTCTCAGCATGACGATGGAGAATCCACTCCCACCCTTGAGGCCAGTCAGGTCCTGTGAGGGGAGAGAATGGAGTCAACACAAGAAAATGTAGCCAAAAGCTTTGGCCTCAGTCAAGACTGGGGAGGGGAGGTCTCAAGAGGAGAGGCGGAACAAAATTGACTGACTAGTCTATGGGTAGAAGACGAGGAAAACCCATTGGTGGATTCTCCATCGTCATGCTGAGAAAAGGCATTCAGGTAAGACCAATGCCCCTTCTATTCTACATTGGTCAGACCAGGTATAGAATATTGGATCCAGAATTATGCACTGCTTTTTAGAAAAACACAGATAAAATTGTAGAGCAAGATGGTAAAAGGAATTGTTGGAGCCATATTAAGGTTGGAGAAGACTGCTGAAGATAAGATTACTGTCTTCAAATATCTGAACATATCTAGACTGAGTTGACTTACAGTATATATGACTGTTCTGGATGACAAACAACTGGTTTAACTTACAAGGAAACAGATTTTGCTTAGCCATTAGGAAGAACTTTGTAACAATAAAAACTGGGAAACAGGTGGTAGATTCTCATTTATTAGAGGTTTTTAAACAGAGGCTGCATTGTTAATTATTAACTTATGGCTATACTTAACCAGATGAAAGACATTGCATTTATTTTTGCTAAATAGTAGACAATCACCTAAATATGAGCCAGCAGTGTGCTGCAGCTGCCAAAAAGGCCAACACAGTGCTAGGCTGCATTAACAGAGGGATAGAATCAAGATCACGTGAAGTATTAATACCACTCTTCAATGCCTTGGTAAGGCCACACTTGGAATACTGCATCCAGTTTTGGTCACCATGATGTAAAAAAGATGTTGAGACTCTAGAACAGTGGTTTTCAACCTTTTTAATGCCGCGACCCCCAACCGGTCGTAAGTCGAGGATTACTCAACCGGTCGTAAGTCGAGGACTACTCAACTGGTGCAGCACTATTTGCAGAATGGGACTTTTGGCGGGCTCAGCAGGGCAGAGACAGCCTGGACAATTCCTATTGGCTTTTGAAAGCCAATAGAATTAGATTCTATTCAAGAGAGTCTATTCTATTGGCTTTCAAAAGCCAATAGAATAAAAGGGAGTAGCACAGCTAAGGAAAAGGGGGAAAAAAATGTCGGACTGCGTTGTTTGGCGACCCCCGTGAAATGGTCGTTCGACCCCAAATGGGGTCCCGACCCACAGGTTGAGAACCACTGCTCTAGAAAGAGTACAGAGAAGAGCAACAAAGATGATTAGGGGACTGGAGGCTAAAACATATAAGGAACGGCTGCTAGAATTGGGTATGTCTAGTTTAACGAAGAGAAGGACAAGGGGGGACATGATAGCAGTATTCCAATATCTCAGGGGCTGCCATAAAGAAGAGGGAATTAAGCTATTTTCCAAAGCACATGAAGGCAGGACAAGAAGCAATGGGTGGAAACTAATCAAGGAGAGAAGCAACCTAGAACTAAGGAGAAACTTCCTGACAGTGAGAACAATTAATCAGTGGAACAGCCTGCCTCCAGAAGCAGTAAATGCTCCAACACTGGAAGTTTTTAAGAAGAGACTGTTCAGCCATTTGTCCGAAATGGTGTAGGGTTTCCTGCCTGAGCTGGGGGTTAGACTAGATGACCTCCAAGGTCCTTTCCAACTTTACTACTATTACTATTACTAAATCCTTACTGGTTTTTGCATTGGGGAAGGAGTTGGATTAGATCTTCAAAGTATCTTCCAACCCCATTCTACACTTGCATGATTGGAATTAAAATATGCAATTTTTGATTCTGAAATGTTTCCAACAAAAGAGAATATATATAGCTCAGGGTTGAACAGTGGAGTCCTTGGTGTTCTCTCATTTTGGTTCTTAGTTTCCAGATGTTTCATTGCTCAACTAGATAAGATCATCAGCGCTAGCAAGTGTGGGATTTGATCCCTGTATAAAGTAACTTGCCCTATCAGAGTTGAGGGGAATGTGGCTTCCCCTTGGTAGTTCCTTGTTTTGAGTATTGTCTTTGCTTGATTGTGACAAATCCTATGGTTTTAAATGTTTAAATATGTGAAATGTTTCCTGTGTCTGTTGTTCTAGGAATTAGGGTGAGAACCAAAACTGAACCAAGCTTTTGCAATTTTTTTTGCCACATGTCTTACTGTACATATCCACTGTTTAAACTCAGGGACATATCTACCAAACTGGGTGAGGGCATCTGTTAATTTGAAGTGAGCTATCACCAGTATGCTGAGGATGCTAAGTTTTGCATCTCCACTTCAGGCTGCCTATGTGATGCCATGGACACCCCATCATGGTTGCTGGAAATTTTGGGGGCCTAGATGGGCTCAACAGGTTTCATCTCAACTTATATAAGACTGAGTGGCTTTGGGTGGTTTGGATGTTCTGGTGCCAGAGAACTTCTATCCTTAGTTCTGGATGTAATGGCACTGCCTTGAATGCCCTTGAAGAACATTTGGAAGCTTAACTAGTGCAGAATGTAGCAGCGTGGGTAATAAATAGTGCTGGCCACTTGGTGTATGAGATACCACTCCTTCATGTGCTACATTGTTATTGTGCTTCTGGATGTAATTCAGGACGCTGGTTGTCATCTTTAAAGCCCTTTTATGGCTTGGAACTGGGTTACTTAAGGAATTGTCTCTGCCCAATTGTTTCTGCCTGTCTGATCTAGTCCAGCAGGATGGGTATGCTCCAGGTTCCATTAGCTAAGGAATGTCAACTAGTGTCAGCCCTTCAAGGATCAAACTAAGAAACCAAGGTAATGAATATTAATACTGCTTTTATTATAGGGTTATAGTAACAGAATCTTGCAGAGTCTGAATAAGCCGAGCCACTTACCCCTTTATCTACAAGAATACTAGGGTGGGTCAGATGTGAGACATATTCTTAAATTAAATTTCTCCTCCTTCACTTTTTGTTTGTCTGACTGTTGTCTTGGTTGCAGCTCATCTTTCTATTTCTCAAGGTTAGTCTCATAGCCCATTACATCTGGTGTTGGTTCTGATTCTACTGGCCTTTTACAGTGCTCTAAAGATTCTGTGCCTAGGACTTCCTGTCTCTCGGTTGTGTTAATGCAGTGGTGGCAAACCTATGGCATAGGATAGAAGTTCTCTGGCACCAGAACATCCAAACCACCCAAAGCCACACAATATTGAAAAAATGCTCTTTTCTATAGATCAAATTCCTGTTTGTAAAATACTTGTAAAAACCTGACAACTAATAATGTAACAGGATTACAAACCTAAGGATTATTTGTGCCTTCTCCATCAACTTTCTTGACTTTCATGCAAAATATGGAGTGAAATGCTTCCTTTGCTGTTTGGCAATCCAGCTCTTCCTCACCAATCTACTGCTTCTGAGATAGACATATAAAAAAAAACAGAGCAGGCTGGTTGTTGATGCATAGATTGATCCTTGCTGTCTTTGCGTTATTTCTGTGGCCAAAAAGTTTACTTGAGGACCGTTGTGATTTGCTTAATGACACCACAAAAAGTTGTAAAATTGGGTGAGTCTTGTGATTAGGAGCTGTGGTGGTTAGAATGCAATGATTTGCCTCCAGAAATGTGGGTGCCCCAACACTGGAGGTTTTAAGAAGAGATTGGATAACCATTTGTTTGAAATGGTATAGATTTTCCTGCTTGTGCAGGGTGTTGGACTAGATCAGAAGATCTCTAAAGTCGCAACTCTTATTCTGTTAGTGTAGCTCAGTGGCAGATTTTCACCATTTTCTATATTGACAGGAATGTGCATGTCTCAGTAAAGGAGAATATTTGTAGTTCAGGGTAGAAATGAAGGGTCCTTGGTGCTTTCTGAGCTTGGTTGTTTTCTGGCAGACATTTCATTATCCATACTAGGTAACATCAGAGAGATGTTCAGAGAGCACCAAGGACCTGTCATTTACATGTCTGTAAATTTCTGCCAATATATTCTGAGAGAGGTTTGTCTAAATCTTATGGACTTTCAAAAGTTGAAAGTGAGGGAAGGGGAAAAAAGAAATAAAAAAGAAAAGCACTGACTTACAGCCCCCCCTCATAAGATACATAATAAAGCTATAGTATCAGTTTTTTAGTTGTGCCAAATAACTGCTAGCCATTTCTATAACAATAACCCATTTAACTGTCAAAACTCCAAATTTCCTTTTTTTCTCTCTTTCACGCAGATTAGTCAATTCATCATTAGTATGTACATATTGGGATGTATAAATTGAACTAATATCTTGAATAAATTGCTCTCCATTTCCTCTAAAAATTTGTAAAAGTTGTTACAACATTTTAATTTTCATATGACAGAAGAAAAAACTGGTGAATTCCTGATTAAAGAGAAATCATAAATTTTAATTAAACTAATTTTGGAAATTTCAATATTACTGACATTTCAAGTACTGCTCTTGGCCTGTGAACCTTTTAGAGTTTCACAAATTGGTAATACAATCCAACTTACTGTCTTCATATCTGTCTTGTAAATTAGAAGATAGTGGAATAGAAATGGCAGAAATGTCAAGTACTGAAAGATATGCAGTGCTAAGGCTAGCTGTGAGAAAGATAAACAAGTGGGCCTCTGCTGAGGCAAGTGTAAAATAAAACTGCAAGTGCATGTTTTGGCAGACCCATCTCAGATGCTACAGCTATTCTACAGTGCTATTGCTGGTTATACTGTACTGACAAACAAGAAAGAGAAGCTAAGTTAGTGAGTATGGTAGATATGTTAATTGACCTGAATTATTCTTCCTGCCAAGTAAATCACATTTGTTTGAAAGCAATTGCTTAATATCCACCATACTGTTTTTCTTCTGCTCAAGGACCAAGTTTTAGTCCAGTGCTTCCCTTTTTTTTCCTTTGTTACCCAAAACTGCTTATCAGAAAATTCTTATCTAAATATCCCTGTTGTGATTGAGTAATGAATTTATGGGTCTCTTGCCAGAGAAAAAACACTTCCACACAATTTTGGGTGATTACCAAGCTTTGGAAAATAATGCTTTAGTCCAACCACTTAGAATAGATGATTTGCTACAGTGTTTGAAATTTTATCTAGTTATTTTGCTAATTAAACAATTTTACTATCAAATGAGTTTCCTTCCTCCCACAAACCTTTCAGTTGGTCTGATGAGTTATGAATCTAGAATATGATCAGCTTTGGATTTCTAAACAAATGTATTGTTGATTTAGTAAGTAGAATGAGAAAAAACATGGATACTTTCACATTCTAGTTAGTATATGGTTTCTGTGTAAATGTAAAATATGTTGTTGTTGTTGTTAATTGCGAAGTCGTGTCCGACCCATCGCACCCCCATGGACAATGTTCCTCCAGGTCTTCCTGTCCTCTACCATCTTCTGGAGTCCATTTAAGTTCACACCTACTGCTTCAATAACTCCATCCAGCCATCTCATTCTCTGTCGTCCCGTTCTTCTATTGCCCTCAATCTTTCCCAGCATTAGGCCCTTCTCCAGTGAGTCCTTCCTTCTCATTAGGTGGCCAAAGTATTTGAGTTTCAACTTCAGGATCTGGCCTTCTAAAGAGCAGTCGGGGTTGATCTCTTCTAGGACTGACCGGTTTGAACGCCTTGCAGTCCAAGGGACTCGCAGGAGTCTTCTCCAGCACCATAGTTCAAAGGCCTCAATTCTTTGGCGCTCAGCCTTTCTTATGGTCCAACTTTCACAGCCATACATTGCAACTGGGAAAACCATGGCCTGGACTATACGCACTTTTGTTGGCAGGGTGATGTCTCTGCTTTTTAGTATGCTGTCTAGATTTGCCATAGCTTTCCTCCCCAGGAGCAAGCGTCTTTTAATTTCTTGGCTGCAGTCCCCATCTGAGGTGATCTTGGAGCCCAGAAAAATAAAATCTGTCACTACCTCCATTTCTTCCCCATCTATTTGCCAGGAATTGAGAGGGCCGGATGCCATGATTTTGGTTTTCTTAATGTTGAGTTTCAAGCCAACTTTTGCACTCTCCTTCTTCACCCGCATCAAGAGGCTCTTTAGTTCCTCTTCACTTTCTGCCATTAGCGTGGTATCATCTGCATATCTTAGGTTGTTGATATTTCTCCCGGCAATCTTAATTCCAACTTTTGTTTCATCTAGCCCTGCCTTTCTCATGAGGTTTCTCAGGAGACAAATAAGATGGTCTGGTATTCCCATCTCTTTAAGAACTTGCCACAATTTGTTGTGATCCACACAATCAAAGGCTTTAGCATAGTCAATGAAGCAGAAATAGATGTTTTTCTGGAACTCCCTAGCTTTCTCCATGATCCAGCGTATTGTTGGCAATTTGATCTCTAGTTCCTCTGCCTCTTTGAAATCCTGCCTGTACTTCTGGTAGTTCTCGATCCACATACTGCTGGAGTCTAGCTTGTAGGATTTTAAGCATAACTTTACTAGCATGTGAAATGAGTGCAATGGTGCGATAGTTTGAACATTCTTTGGCATTGCCTTTCTTTGGAATTGGAATGTAAACTGACCTTTTCCAATCCTGTGGCCACTGTTGAGTTTTCCAAATTTGCTGGCAAATTGAGTGTAGCACTTTTACTGCATCGTCTTTTAAGATTTTGAATAGCTCAGCTGGAATACTGTCACCTCCACTAGCTTTGTTGTTGCTCAGATTTTCTAAGGCCCATTTCACTTCACATTCTAGGATGTCTGGTTCGAGGTCAGTGACCATCTCATTGTGGTTATCTGGGACGTTAAGCTCATTCTTGTATAGTTCTTCTGTGTAGTTTTGCCATCTCTTCTTAATCTCTTCTGCCTCTGTTAGGTCCCTGCCATTTTGGTCCTTTATCATGCCCATCTTTGCATGAAACGTTCCCTTCATATCTCCAATTTTCTTGAAGAGATCTCTGGTCCTCCCTATTCTGTTGTTTTCTTCTATTTCTTTGCACTGTTCATTTAAGAAGGCATTCTTATCTCTTCTAGCTACTCTCTGGAATTCTGCATTCAATTGGGTGTATCTTTCTCTTTCTCCTTTGCCTTTCGCTTCCCTTCTTTCCTCAGCTATTTGCAAAGCTTCCTCAGACAGCCATTTTGCTTTCTTGCATTTCTTTTTCTTTGGGATGGTTTTAGTTGCTACCTCTTGTACAATGTTGCGAACTTCCATCCATAGTTCTTCAGGCACTCTGTCTATCAGATCTAATTCCTTAAATCTATTTGTCACCTCTACTGTATATTCATCAGGAATATGATTTAGTTCATACCTGAGTGGCCTAGTGCTTTTCCCTACTTTTTTCAATTTAAGCCTAAATTTTGCAACGAGAAGCTCATGATCTGAGCCACAGTCAGCTCCTGGTCTTGTTTTTACTGACTGTATAGAGCTTCTCCATCTTTGGCTGCAGAGCACATAGTCAATCTGATTTCTATGTTGACCGTCTGGTGATGTCCATGTGTAGAGCCGTCTCTTGGGTTGTTGGAAAAGAGTGTTTGTTATGACCATCGTATTCTCTTGACAAAATTCTATTAGCCTGTGCCCTGCTTCATTTTGTACTCCAAGGCCAAACTTGCCTGTTATTCCGGTTATCTTTTGGCTTCCTACCTTAGCATTCCAATCCCCCATGATGATAAGGACATCATTTTTTGGTGTTAATTCTATAAGGTGCTGTAGGGCTTCATAGAACTGGTCAATTTCATCCTCTTCAGCACCAGTGGTTGGGGCATAGATTTGGACTATTGTGATATTGAATGGTTTGCCTTGGATTCGAATTGAGATCATTCTGTCATTTTGGGGATTGTATCCCAGTATTGCTTTTCCTATTCTTTTATTGACTATGAAGGCTACTCCATTTCTTCTGAGGGATTCTTGCCCACAGTAGTATACCTGATGGTCATCTGAGTTAAATTCACCCATTCCTGTCCATTTTAGTTCGCTGATTCCTAAGATGTCGATGTTCAGTCTTGTCATCTCTTTTTTGACTACGTCTAGCTTGCCTTGATTCATGGATCTTACATTCCAGGTTCCTATGGAGAAAAAATCTTTACAGCATCGGACTTTCCTTTCACCACCAGATATATCCACAGTTGAGCGTCCTTTCGGCTTTGGCCCAGTCGCTTCATTCTTTCTGGCGCTACTAGTACTAGCCCTCTGCTCTTCCCCAGTAGCATATTGGATACCTTCCGACCTGAGGGGCTCATCTTCCAGCGTCATATCTTTTTGCCTTTTAGTACTGTCCATGGGGTTTTCATGGCAAAGATACTGGAGTGGTTTGCCATTTCCTTCTCCAGTGGATCACATTTTGTCAGAACTCTCTGCTATGACTGTCCGTCTTGGGTGGCCCTGCACGGCATAGCTTATAGCTTCATTGAGTTACACAAGCCCCTTCGCCACGACAAGGCAGTAATCCATAAAGGGGAATGTAAAATATACAAACCACTATAAACGGTTGCTAGAATTGGGTATGTCTAGTTTAACGAAGAGAAGGACAAGGGGGGACATGATAGCAGTATTCCAATACCTCAGGGGCTGCCATAAAGAAGAGGGAATTAAGCTATTTTCCAAAGCACCTGAAGGCAGGACAAGAAGCAACGGGTGGAAACTAATCAAGGAGAGAAGCAACCTAGAACTAAGGAGAAACTTCCTGACAGTGAGAACAATTAATCAGTGGAACAGCTTGCCTCCAGAAGCAGTAAATGCTCCAACACTGGAAGTTTTTAAGAAAAGACTGGACAGCCATTTGTCCGAAATGGTGTAGGGTTTCCTGCCCGAGCAGGAGGTTGGACTAGATGACCTCCAAGGTCCCTTCCAACTTTACTACTATTATTATTATTATAATTATTATTATTATTATAAGTACAGTACTGTTAAAAATCAACCCACAGCAGTGATTTAGAGAGATCTTCTCATACAGGGGTCCCCAATCCCCGATCCGTGGACCAGTACTGGGCTGCGGCATGCCAGCAACCAGTCTGCACAGACAAGCAAAGCCCCATCCGTGGGATGCAGACAGTACATGAAACCACGCCCTCTCCGGTCCATGGAAAAACCTCTCTCCACGGAACTGGTCCCTGGTGCCCAAAAGGTTGGAGACCTCTGTCCTAATAGATTGCCTGTAGAAACAAGTACACAATTAAATTAATATATCCATGCTTTCATACTTGAAATGGCATTACTGTTGCTTCTGGGGACAAGAGATATATGGTACATGAACCATGACAGCATGGGAATTACCCTACCTTTACAAACACAGTTTCTGTTTGATACAGAAAAGTCATTACAGTAATGCTTCTGGACCTTTTGTACTGAAGTGTTTAAGATCAATTTGCTCAGATGATTAGATTAGCTGAATCTGATCTCCTAAATTCATGGGAAGTGTGGGTATGTTCGGCAGCAGCAATGTTTTATGGAAAACACATATAGTTTTTAAAAAAACCAATTTTATTAAGTTCCAACAAAAGATAAAATTCAAAATAAAAAAATTAAAAAGGGAGAGGGATCAAAGAAGGAAAAAGTTTAAAAAGTGACAAGAAAAAAGGGTATAAAAGATTTTTTGACTTTCCTTAGTAAAGATAATATGTAATAAAATACTTCTAATTTAGAGTAAAAGTATTTTAATATTTATTTTTATCTGTATTGAAGAAAGTTGGAAATCACTTTTTGTTTTAATTTAATTTAATTTAATTTAAAAACATATACAATATACAAACTAAACAATCCAAAAAACACTAAAATTATATTAAAAATAACCACGTACTCTTAGCAAAATAAATATGATCTGAATCTGCATTTATACAGCTTCTGTTTAATTCTTGGCATAACAATTGGGAAAGATTTTTGCTTTAAATCCTGGTGGCTCATGGGTTGGGTTCAGATGTAATATTAAGCAACTCCTTTCTAACCTTGTTTTCTTTAGGTATATTTGGATTACAACTACTGTTTGATTAAAACTGATTAATGACCATTCATATTCTTGCTGTGAAAACTTTTATCAAACCAGCAGTTGAAGTGCCACAAAATACTTCATTGTTTTTACCGGAACAAGCAACCAGGCTAGCAAGAACTAACCCTCCAACAATTTGGATAACAAACTTTAATGTGTCAGTTTGGTCATTTCCTGTATGGATTACTGTCATGCACTCTATATGGGGCTGCCCTTGAAAAATATTTGGAAACTTCACTTGGTACAAAATGCAGCAGTATGAGCAATTGTGTGGCACTTATTACATACATATTTGTGTGAGCACCCAGATATGCACACATTGTACGTCTACTCCATGAGCTGCACTGATTACCAAGTTGCTTCTGAGTCCAATTCAAATTGCTAGTGATAACCTATAAAGCCCTACATGGCATGGGGCTGGGTTATTTGAGGGACTGCCACTCCACAGTGATATCCACCAGGCTCAAATGATCCAGCAGAAGAGGTTGTGGGTTCCAACCACTGGGGACCCAGGAGAGGAACTTTGCTGCTGATGCACTACCCTATGGGACATCATATAAGAAACATATAAGAAATAATTACATCTCTACAGAAATAGAGCACAACAATGATGAAAACTGTCTTGAATGCATTTGCCATAGGTGTATACTATAGACCACCCAACCAAACAGAGGAAATAGACGAATTTTTACTAGTCAGCTAAGGTATGTAGGAAGCACATCACAATAGTAATGGGGGACTTTAATTACCCTGACATCAACTGGAAGACAAACTGTGCTCCAAATGGAAGATCAAACATTCCTGACAAACCTAGCAGACAACTTTGTCTCCCCAAAAGTAGAGAAGGGAACTATTAGGGGATCAGCCATATTGGACTTAATTCTCACTAACAGAGATGAAATGATAGAAGGTATTGAAGCCACAGGAAACTTGGGGAGGAGTGATCATGCAGTATTGGAATTCAATATTATGCAAGCACAAGCAATAGAACATAGTCAAACTAGAGTATTGGACTTTAAGAGAGCTAATTTCAATAAACTTAGAGAGAGCTTGGGAAGGACTCCATGGATGAAAATCCTCAAGGGGAAAACAACTCGAGAAGCTTGGGAAAATTTGAAAAGTGAGATGATAAAATCTCAGTCTAGCAACAAAGAAGAAAAGTAAGAGCTCTCAAAAGAAACTAGCATGGCTGCACAAAGAGCTCTCTGATAAATTGAAAGACAAAAAGGATAAATATAAAAAGTGGAAAGAGGGGCACATAACTAAAGCAGAATATCAGCAAATAGCCCGAGCCTGCAAAGATGAAGTGAGGAAAACTAAGGCTCAAAATGAACTAAGGCTTGCAACAAAAGTCAAAAATAACAAAATAAAAGCTGCTTTCAACATGTAAAAAACAAGAAAAAGGTTAAGGAAATGATTGGTCCATCAGTGGGAGAAAGTGGCATTAAGGTGACAAATAACAGGGAGAAAGCAAGACAGCTTAACTTTTTTTTTTTTGCATCTGTCTTTACACAAAGGGAAAAAACAGTCCAACCCATCAAAAACAGTACCGTAAAAAACAGACAAGTTAAGATAGGCAAGAAAATGGTAAGTGAGCAGCTGTCCACCCTAGATGAGTTCAGAGCACTAGGACCAGATGGATTACACCCCAAGGTTCTGAAGGAAGTGGCAGATGTGATCTCAGAACCATTGAACTATATATTTCAAAGATCTGGAGCACTGGAGAACTTATCAGAGAATTGGAAAAGAGCTGATGTAGTTCCTATCTTCAAAAAAGGGGGGGAAGTGGATCCAAGAAACTACACACCTATTAGCCTGACCTCAAGAAGATTCTGGAAAAAATAAGCAACAAATCAGCGAACACATAGAGGCAAACAAAGTCATTACCAAAAGCCAACATGGGTTTGTCAAAAACACATCATGTCAGACAAATCTTATTGCATTCTTTGACCAGGTGACAAAATTAGTGGACCAGAGGCATGCTGTGCATATTGCTGGAATTGGGTATGTCTAGTTTAATGAAGAAAAGGACGAGGGGAGACATGAGAGCAGTGTTCCAATATCTCAGGGGTTGCCACAAAGAAGAGGGAGTCAGGCTATTATTCAAAGCACCTGAAGGCAGGACAAGAGGATCTTGACAAACCTGAACATTGTGCCATTCTAACAAAATGAAATTCAATGGTGAAAAAAGTAAGGTTCTACATACATCATGTGAAGTATTAATATCACTTGGTAAGACCACACTTGGAATACTGCATCCAGTTTTGGTCACCACAATGTAAAAAAGATGTTGAGAGTCTAGAAAAAGTACAGAGAACAACAAAGATGATTATGGGACTGAAGGCTAAAACATATAAAAAAACGGTTGCTGGAATTGGATAAATCTAGTTTGATGAAGAGAAGGACAAGGGGGGACATGATAGCAGTGTTCCAATATCTCAGGTTCCCACAAAGAAGAGGGAGTCAAGCTATTCTCCAAAGCTCCTGAGGGCAGGACTAAGAAACAACCGATGGAAACTAACCAAAGAGAGTAGCAACCTAGAACTAAGGAGAAACTTCCTGACAGAACAATTAATCAGTGAAACAACCTGCCTCCAAAAGCGGTGAATGCTCCAACACTGGAAGATTTTAAGAGGAGACTGGACAGCCATTTGTCTGAAATGATATAGGGTTTCCTGCCTGAGCAGGGGGTTGACCATGTGACCTTCCAACTCTATTATTATTCCGCCCCAAGGTTATGCTGGCCCTCACCTTAATGGCCTTCCGGAAAGACCTGAAGACCTGGCTTTGCCTTCTGATCTGAAGAACAAGAGAGTGTTGTGGAGCTTATAACATGGTTGTACTGTTCTTGAATGTATGTGCTCTCCCAAGAATTGTATTGTATGGCTTTTAATTGTTTAGTTCTTTTTAGTACTTGTATTGTTTACATGGCTGTTTTTTTGTTTTTGATACAGTTTATGTTTTAATTGTAATTTGCTTAGAGTCATGAATGTGGGATGCTTCTTTTCTTTAAGATCTGTGCTTTAGGATCTGTGAAAGGATCATCATAATTGGTTGTGACTGAAAATCTTGTTTCCTGTGCCCTTTAAACAAATGACATATATTTCTTTAGGAGTCAGAATTTTGGACTGTTTATCTTAAACATGAACAGTAGACGGATGACTAAGTTTTTTGTGTTGGAGTTCTTGTTGGCTTTGGGGAGGAAAGACTTGGGAATTATTTGTAAATATTTCTCCTTTTAATTTATTATATTTGTTTAATAAAATTGGACAAGATTTTAGAATTATTTTACATTTAAGTATTCTGGACAATTAGCTATCAATTCAAAGTATTTTTTCTTTCAGCAAGTTGTCATTTGTATCTTTTTGGCTTCATTAAATAATATCTATTTATCCTAGGTTATTTTTTTAATGTTCTTTGCAGAAATTTAACTAATGAGAAATTTACTCCTGTTGAAATGTGCATTAGATAGTGGTTGGTAATTGGAACGGTGTTTGTTTCCTTAGCATTCACAATGTACTGGCAGAAGCATTTGTCTGAAATGGAAGATTACAACTGCCACAGCAAGTTAAAAAGTTGAGCTACCATGCATTACTGCTCCTTTAACCATAAGATTTTTCCTGCTCGGTCACTTTCATTGACTATGCTGCTTTGATTGATTTGGATTTATATTGATCATTAAATAAAATCAACAAAGGCAACACTGCTTGCCTGGTACGTCTCTAAACTACAGATGTAATCCAAACACTATTCATTTATGTACTAAAGCAATCTTTTTGTTTTCTGTTGATTGATTAAAAAATTCATTATAATTGCTTACCTGTTGTGAGTAGATAGCCAGTTTATGCAAAAACTATTTTGTTTTGTTCTTAATAGCAGTGCTACTTTGATAGCAAATGTGAGTACTATTGGAATAATCACTTGCATTTTAGTTGTAATCTCTGTATTTTAAACATTTATATACTGCTGCCATTTGTTTTTGTTTTTTTTAAGGAAGACAATTTGAGACCATGCAGAAGCAAAATCTTAAGATATACAATATTTTATACTGGAATTTCAATTTCAGTAATTGAAATAGATATTTTGCTTAGTTTAAGAGCTTGTCTTGAGGGATAATGGATGCCATTTGAAAATAGCATAATTTCAAATGATTCTAAGCTCAGAGGTTTATAGCTTCCTTGTAGAAAATTCCCAAGGATAGAGCCAAGAATTAAGCTGAATTCAAAGGTGTTGTCTCCCTCTGTAGGTTAAGCAGGTTTTTTTTAAGCAAAACAAATTCTCAGAATTTAAATGCCTTAAGCAGACTAAAATGTGCTTTTGGTATTGCTGACCTTAGTGGAGAGGCAGAACTTGGTCATATATACAGCTTCAATTACATAGCTGCTAAATTTTGCAAACCTGAAACATAGCTATGGCATCTATGTGCGTCAGTGCCTTGTTTTGCTTTTTGTCCTTTAATTCAGCTGTTACTCTCCCATCCAGCAAATCTTAGTTCAGGCTATTTGCACAATCCTAATGAAACTCAAAATGTTTATACTATCTGTGCATGTTGTGCAGGCTGCCGGGTAAAAAAAAAATGGGGGGGGGGGAGAACCGGGAGGCTTTCAGTTGGATTTTCAAAATACTGGTTCACATCTTGGAAATAATTCAATTCAATTATTCATTTATCTAGCAATAACAGTGAATAGTATCATGTCAACTTATAACCACAGCTGGGACTGGAACTTGAGTCACTGAGTTGTGCCCAGTTTTATGACCCTTGTTGCTGTGATCATTAAGCAAATCATGTGGGGTGACTCCGGCTCCCCTCAATTACTTTGCTTGTCAGAAGTTCTCTGGGAAGGTGGCAGCTGGCAATTATGTGACTCTGGGATGCTGCAATTATTGTAAATACATGGCCAGTTGCCAAGCACCCAAATTTTGATCATGTGACTGTGGGAATGCTGCAGTGGTTATAAGTACAAGGACTAGTGAAAAATTACTTTTTTCAGCACCATCATAATTTCCAACAGTCATTAAGCAAATGATTGTAAGTTGAAGACTAAAGCCTGTCAGTTTCTAACCTTTTGTCAACAAGATCAAAAGAAATCTTGTTAAATGCTTCATTGAACTCAGGATACATTAATGGCATTGTTACAGTCTACAGATAAATGATTCCATTAGAAAAGCAATAAAGCTTGTATGGTATGATTTGATCTTGATAGATATATATTGGTTTCTAATAATCAGTATGTGTTGGCGCTCACAAGTCTATTTTAAAATAGAATTTTGCATAGAATCGCTGAACTAATGTGTAGCTCCCTGGAGGCATCTTTCTTTTCTCCAGAGACTTAATACTGCCCAGATTCTTGAAAATATATTCCCCACTATGGTTTTTACAAACCATCAAGGAGGTTAAGGTAGAAATACAGGTTGTAGGAAATTCTCTCTTCTAGCTCAATTGCCCCTTTCCCAGGCCCTAGATGCCATTGCTGTATTGCTGGATATCTTGGCCTCAGGCTGTTCTTAATGATTGTTAGAGAGTAAATAGAATTTGCTGCATCGCAATTTGTCTAAGAAAGAATGGGCAAATCTGGCATGCATGGCTGAGACCTGGCAGAGCAACTCCCTGCCATTCTCACCTAATTTTATATTTGGCCACTAAGGTTTCAGTTGTTGCACAGCTGGAGACTAGAGTCAGAGAGGAGGGATGATACTGAACCTTTGTGAAAGTTTTTGCTGTGAACTCCGCTCTACATGAAACAAGATGCAAATATATTTTCCAATTGGATCTTGCACTGAACAAAAGGAGGCTAGGTAACCTCTAGATACCTTTTAATCAGGAGTATCTGTAGTGATGGTCATTGGTTTCAAAACAGCAGGTTCGACTGAGAAATTAAACTTATCTGTTATTATGTGCTTGCAATGCATGTAACATGCGTTAAAAAATATGGGGGTTTGCCCTAGTTATGCCCAACATTTTGAAGTCAGAGAGCATCATTAAGGAAGCTCCTGTTTCAATTGTTTCTACAATTTCTAATGGTAGATTGTAGAAACAAGCTAGGAAATTGTTAATACACTGCCCAGCAGGTTCATTTCTCAGTTCCTAGAACTCACTGTGTGGAATGGGACAACTCATCACAGCCAACTCGCCATCGGACAATTCAACAAATATAAAAGTTAAATTAATTTCAATAGAGCCATGGCCAATAATAATAAAATTAAGTCAATCCAGAAATAAAAGAGTTACAATAATTTCAACAAAAACATGGTCATCAATAATAAAAGTAATTGAATGAAATGATTAATACTTTGAATTAATAATAATAATAATAAAGTTGGAAGGGACCTTGGAGATCATCTAGTTCAACCCCCTGCTCAGGCAGGAAACCCTATACCATTTCAGACAAATGGCTGTCCAGTCTCTTCTTAAAAACTTCCAGTGTTGGAGCATTCACTGCTTCTGGAGGCAGGTTGTTCCACTGGTTAATTGTTCTAACTGTCAGGAAGTTTCTCCTTAGTCTAGGTTGCTTCTCTCCTTGATTAGTTTCCATCTGTTGACCCAAGGTAAGTTGTCCTGCAATGAATTGGCCGCGATAAATTGTCCTAGGATACCCCCACCCCCACTGTGAACCAGGCACCCAGTTCCCCCTAGCTGTTAATTCTGGAGTCAATATATGTTAGGGTAGAATCTTTAGGAATTCTGGAATTCATGAACATTGTGATTAGTATTTTGTAAATCACTTTCTGACTAGTTTGCAACTATTTATTTTATTTATTAGTAAAATTTATATGCCGCCCAATCCCTAGGGACTCAGGGTGGCGTACAAAATTAAAACAACTATAACAATTAAAAATGAATACATTCACACAGCATGTCCCAATCGAATCCCGCCCCCCCCCCCCGGGGACATCAACCCCAGGCCTGCCGGAACAGGAGAGTTTTAATAGCTTTCTTGAAGGCCGGCAAGGTGGGAGTAGTTTGAATCTTGGGAGGAAGTTGATTCCACCACGTCGGAGCCACCACAGAAAAGGCCCTTCCCCGAGGGCCCGCCAACCAACATTGTCCGGCCGACGGGACCTGAAGGAGGCCCAATCTGTGGGACCTCACTGGTTTCTGGGAACTATGCGGCACTATGCGGTCCTGTAAGTAACCTGGTCCTAAACCATGAAGGGCTTTAAAGGTGACAACCAACACCTTGAATTGCATCCGGAGACCCACAGGAAGCCAGTGCAGCTCGCGGAGGATAGATGACATGGTGTACCTTGGTGCACCCACAATCGCTCTTGCGGCTGCATTCTGAACCAACTGCAGCCTCCGAACGCTCTTCAAGGGTAGCCTCATGTAGATCGCATTACAGTAGTCCAGTCTTGAGGTGACAAGGGCATGAGTAACCATGAGTAGAGCCTCCCGGTCCAAATAAGGCCGCCAATAACACTGATACAAGGGGGGAAAGTACCTTTTTTATGTGCCAGTTAAACATTGCATTGGGAAGTTTATCATTGCTGGGTACTCTCATAGAAGTCGTCATTCTTCAGTAGTTTTTACCTAAGCACAATGAAGAAGATTGTTTCATGATTCTTTCACTGTGCAAAATCTTATGGAACAGGTGGTTCTTCAGATTTCCAGTTCATTTAGAGCTTTTTCTTGGCTCTAAGTAAAATCCTTAATGTTGGGGTGATTTGTAGGATATGTGTCTATGGATTTTAAAATTAAATGTTAGTGTTTATTCTTTTTAACAATAGCTTATTCTTTAAAGGGCAGATGGAATTTGATTAGTATCACTGGGGCTATTAAATAGTATTAATGTGCATTATACAAGGCAGCAAACCAGAAAACAATACAGTAATTTGCAGGGAGAAGGTCAGGTAACTGATTAGAATTTCCTTGAGTTACTTTTTTTGTCATTTGTGAGTTTATGGTTCTTAGAAAATCAATAAATCAGAATCTTGAGAATATGGAAGCAAAAAGGAGTATTTCAAAATATTCTGAAAATTCTCTTATGTGCATGTCATGAAGCATGAATATGAGTTATAACAATTTTTGTTTCAACAGAGCTCAACAAAAACCCAGTGGAAGGCTTCTCAGCAGGTTTAATAGATGACAATGATCTCTATCGATGGGAAGTTCTTATTATTGGGCCTCCAGATACACTCTAGTAAGTATTTCTAATCACACAGCTAATAGCTTGTGATGTTAGCATTTAATTTCTTGTAAATCAGCTTCGGGCTTTGATTTTACTGAAATTGATAGCCTAGCTTTTGGTCTCATTCTAAGATTTAGTATAAGACATGCATATGCATCTCAAGTGTGTCAATACTCTCTGTATACCTCTTAGGGGAACAGAATATTGGCTTGCAAGATAGTAACTAGATTGGAAATTCTAACTTGCATAGAGTTGCATTTTATGATAATGTATGCGAGAAAGTTATTGTGTGTTTGCTGATTTAGAGAAGGTGTTATCAAGGGAATAGACTTAAACTATGGAATGGTGTATGAATATAAACATTTGTTACTGAATGCAATAATCTGTGTATAATAGAAGCAAAGCATGCATGCAAATAAGTACATCTTGGAGGAGGGAATAAGGCAAGGATGTGTAATAGTCTCTTGATCATTTAATGTACTTATGGATAAATGTATCGGGAATGTTTGTGATGTTTGGGATATGTCAGTTTGGGACATGTATGCTGAGGTAGTGTGCACAATTATTAGGCAAGTATTTTGACCATATCATTTTCATGCATATTTTGCACCTCCAAGTTGTATAAACTTGAATACTTAGTGGATATAAGCATATCAGGTGATGTGTATTTGTGTAGTGAGGGAGGATGTGGCCTTAGGACAGGGGTGTCAAACTGCTGGCCCGTGGGCCGGACGGAAGCCGTGTCCACCCCATTGCTGGCAATGGCAAAACTGTCCCGATACGTCACGTGACGTCACAAATTTGACATGTCTGCCTTAGGAGATCAACATCCTATATCAAGATGTGCATAATTATTAGGCAGCTTCTTTTCCTCAGGCAAAATGGGCCGAAAAAGAGATTTAACTAATTCTGAAAAGTCAAAATTTGTAAAAAGTCTTTCAGAGGGATGCAGCACTCTTGAAATTGCTAAGATATTGGGGCGTGATCACAGAACCATCAAACATTTAGTTGCAAATAGTCAACAGGATTGCAAGAAATGTGTTGAGAAAAAAAGATGCACATTAACTGCCAAAGATTTGAGAAGAATCACACTTGAAGCTACCAGGAATCTATTATCCTCCAGTACTATCATATTCCAGAATTGCAACCTACATGGAGTGCCTAGAAGTACAAGGTGTTCAGTGCTCAGAGACATGGCCCAAGGTAAGGAAGGCTGAAACCCAACCACCACTGAACAAGACACATAAGTTGAAACAGCAAGACTAGGCCAAGAAATATCTGAAGACAGATTTTTCAAAGGTTTTATGGACTGATGAGATGAGAGTGACTCTTGATGGACCAGATGGACGGGCCCGTGGCTGGATCAGTAACGGGCACAGAACTCCACTTCGATTCAGATGCCAGCAAGGTGGAGGTGAGGTACTGGTATGGGCTGGCATTATTAAAAATGAGCTAGTTGGACCTTTTTGGGTTGAAAATGGACTCAAAATCAACTCCCAAACCTACCACCAGTTTTTAGAAGATACTTTGTTCAAGCAGTGGTACAGGAAAAAGTCTGCATCTTTCAAGAAGACCATGATTTTTAATGCAGGACAATCCTCCCATCACATGCATCAAAGTACTCCACTGTGTAGCTAGCCAGTAAAGGCTTTAAAGATGAGGCTGTGGGAGGCTGTGGTTGCTGCTGCACAAAACGTTGGTCATCAATAGATCAAGAAACTGACAGACTCCGTGAATGGAAGACTTATGACTGTTATTGAAAAGAAGAGTGGCTATATTGGTCACTGATTTTTTTTTAATGTGTGGAATGTCAGGAATGTTCATTTGTACATTTTGAGTTGTTTGATTATTATTCTCACTTTAACAGATGCAAATAAATGAGTGAGATGGGCAAATTTTCATTTTTCATTTAGGTGCATAATCATTCTGCACACTAATAGTTGCCCAATAATTGTGTACTCATAGATATTCTCCTAAGAAAGCCAAAACCTCACTTTTACTTTCTTAAATATTCAGGTTTGAGGCTTATTAACATTTTGGATTGTTAGTTGTTCAATAAAAAAATTCCAAAATACAACTTGCCTAATAATTCCATGCACACACTGTAAAACTATTGTCTATGTAACCTTTAAAAGGATGAAACAGGTGCATCAGAGGGCAAAACTTTTTCACCCAAGGTAGCTCAAATAGATTAACTCACAGAATGCGTCCAAAATCCAGGGGCCATGAGAGTTGAATGCATGTGTGCAAGCACAGGGAGGTCAACTAAAGAAGGCATGGAATGCATGTGAGCAAAGAAGAACGGAAGGTGTAGTGCATGCAAGCAAAGAAAGGCTGGGGGTGGGGAAGACTTACTCAAGTGACATGCAACCTTTCCTGCCAGCTTCCCCATTAATTATGTTTATGATAAACCATCATGAAAGATCACAAATTGTGATCACGTGACTGCAGCACATTGTAGCTGGTCACATTATGAGCTATTTGTCAAGCATTCAAGCATTCATATTTTATTCATATGACTATGGGGGCCTTGCAGTAGCCAGAACATTGAGGACCAGTCATACGTTCTTTGATTCAGCACTGTTACTGAATGCACAGTGGTAACTTAAGGGCTACCTGTAAGTTGAACAGAAGGAGAAAATCAATAAAGTGTTGGTAGATGGAGCTGATGAAATTCTCAAAAAGAAAGTTCTAAAAAGGTTAAACCACCAAAGATCAAGTATGATGATGTGTCTGAATATGGTAGAAGCAAAGATAGTTTTATAAGGATTAAAGGAGGAATATATTGAATGAAAGCCAGTTTGGTATAATGGTTAAGGCATGGTGCTGGAGATCATGAGATGGTAATGATAATGATGGTGATGATGTTGGAAGGGATCTTGGAGATCATCTAATCTAACCCCCTGCTCAGGCAGGAAACCCTGTATCATTTCAGACAAATGGTTGTCCAGTCTCTTCTTAAAAACTTCCAGTGTTGGAACATTCACAGCTTCTGGAGCCAGGTTGTTCCATTGATTAAATGTTCTAACTGTCAGGAAATTTCTCCTTAGTTCTAGGTTGCTTCTCTCCATGATTAGTTTCCATCCATTGCTTCTTGTCCTGCCTTCAGGTGCTTTGGAGAATAGCTTGACTCCCTCTTCTTTGTGGCAGCCCCTGAGATATTGGAACACTGCTATCATGTCCCCCCTCCTCTTTCTCTTCATTAAACTAGACATACCCAATTCCAGCAACCGTTCCTTATATCTTTTAGCCTCCAGTCCCCTGATCATCTTTGTTGCTCTTCTCTGTACTCTTTCTAGAGTCTCAACATCTTTTTTACATCAGGGTGACCAAAACTGGATTCAATATTCCAAGTGTGGCCTTACCAAGGCATTGTAATGTGGTATTAACACTTCACGTGATCTTGATTCTATCCTTCTCCAGCACTGGAGATGGATAATCCACGCAGTGGGTTGAGACTGTATTCCTGGCCAATCAGATCAGTCAGCCAAAGTTGCCACGCCCCGTCTTGGACCATGATCCTTAGTCTTGACTGATCTGGCCATACAGAGACACCTACAACTTTTGGCTCCTGGGCAGGTATAGTTCCTTTCCATTAGGGGGGATTTTTTCTAGTAGCTGAAATTGCTTAGTTTAAAAGTTAATTAGAGATAATTTAATTCAATTTAATTGATCACTCAAAAATTTCCTTGCTAAATTGTAAGACTCAGGAAGTCAGATTCCTACAGGGGAAACCACCCCCACTTAAAAGGGGGAAATCCCTAACTCCCCTCCCTAACCCAAAAACCCCAGCCACCTTCCAGCAGCCGGCAGCCGCCTTAAACAAACGGGGGAGGCTCGGGCAACCCCTCGCGTTTAAAACAAACAAAACAAAAAAGACAGAAAGGCAAGGTCCTTAAACACATGCTTAAAAGGCAGGACAAGAGACCCGGCTCCTGGGGAAGGAAACAATCCTTTTGTACGGAAGCCAGGGTCAACTACTTTCAAAATTCCCAACCCTTCCAAGCTAGACAGGATAGGGAAAGACAGGGGGACAGTCAGAACACAAGACATAGGCAAACACAGGGAAGACGGCCCTTTCGGGGGAACAACCGCCCCTTCCGCCGTACCAGATGACTCCCGCCCAGACCTTCCCATAGGGGGCAGACTAGCAGGGTTTGCTCCCCAGTGGGAAGAGACCACCACGGACGTATGGGTCAGGAACACCATACGTCATGGTCTATCTCTAGAATTTCTCTCAAAGCCCCCGAACCGCTTCCGCCCGTGCCCCTGTCCCACAAACCCAACAAAGAGAAGGCTCATGAACGAGGCCGTTCAGCACCTTCTAAACATACGGGCCGTAGAGCCGGTGCCTATGAACCAGAGAGACCAGGGGTTTTATTCTATCCTCTTCGTGGTCCCAAAACCCTCGGGGGGTTGGAGAGCCGTTTTGGATTTGAAAAGGCTAAATTTCTACATAAAATACCGCAAATTCAAAATGCAGACACTACGCTCCATCCTTGGAAGCGTAAGGAAAGGGGATTTTCTGGCATCGATCGACCTCACGGAGGCATACTTGCACATCCCTATCTCTCTGGCTCACCGCCGCTTTCTACGGTTTGCCTACAGGGGGCACCATTTTCAATACAGGGCACTTCCATTCGGCCTGTCATCAGCGCCCAGGGTGTTCACCAAGATTCTGGCGGTTCTGGCAGCACAACTAAGAAACGTACCAGTCAGAGTCCAGTGCTACCTGGACGATATTCTAATCCAGTCATAGTCCGCCCAGCAGTCTCGGGCGGACCTAAAGTTAGTGATAAAAATGCTGCAGGACCACGGCTTCTCGGTGAACTTTCCAAAGAGCCATCTAACCCCAACTACGAGAATACTCCACCTGGGAGCGGTCATAGACACAAAGGAATGCAAGGTGTACCTATCACAGGAACGCCTCAGCAGCATAAAGAAAGCCGTAAAACAGGTAAGCCGCGGTCAGTCAGTGACGCTGGTCTGCCTCTCCCAGCTGCTAGGGAAGATGATATCGACCATAGCAATAGTTCCTTGGGCAAGGCTGCACTCAAGAGAACTGCAATGGTTCATGCTCCCGTTTCAGAGACAACAAATCAGTGCATCCCGGAAGAGGGTAGGCATACCTCTGAGAGTACGACACTCCCTCAGGTGGTGGCTATCTCCAGCTCTCCTCAGGGGGTCCCCCTTCAGGGAACCAGACAGAGTAGTAGTCACAACAGATGCGAGCTTATTCGGCTGGGGAGGCCACTTGGGGACCAAGTGGACACAGGGCCGCTGGTCAGCGGTGGATCTCCGACACAACATAAACTGGCTCGAGCTGCGGGCTATTCACCTAGCGTTAAGGCATTTTCACAGCAGCATAAAAGGCAGGCACGTACTGGTCCTGACGGACAACGTGACAGCCAAGGCCCACATAAACCGTCAGGGGGGCACACACTCTCGCTCGCTCTCGGCCGAGGCCCTCCTACTGGGGGCCTGGGCGGAACAAAATCTGGCCTCCATAAAGGCCGACCACATATCGGGGGAGGCAAACATCCAAGCAGATCTGTTGAGCAGATCAACAATAGATCACTCGGAGTGGCAACTACACCCGAGGATCTTCAGGGAGGTCTGTCACCGCTTCGGGCTTCCCCAGGTGGACCTTTTTGCCTCTCCTTCCAATGCCCACCTAACTCGCTTCTTCTCCCGATTCCCATCCAAGGGAGCAGAGCAGACGGACGCGTTACGGAGCCCATGGCCAAGGGGGCTCCTGTACGCGTTTCCACCCTTACCTCTCCTTCCGGCGGTAGTACGCAAGATTCTGCGGGAAAGGGCCGAGGTAATCCTTGTGGCCCCTTATTGGCCAAGGAGACCTTGGTTCGCAGACTTGAGGAGTCTCTCCCGCACGAATCCATGGCGGATTCCTCCGGAGAGGATCTCCCTCAAGCAGGGGGAGATCTCCCACCCAGAGCCACAATGGCTACAACTAGCCGTCTGGCTCTTGAACGGTCAATTTTAGCCAAGGGGGCTTGCTCACAGGGTGTAATTAGGGTCATACAGGCATCAAGGCGCCCCTCCACGAACCGTATCTACGAGGCCACGTGGAGAAGCTTCCAATCATGGTGCTCTAAACAGGAATTGTTACTCGAAGGGATCACAATTCCCAAGATCCTAGAATTTTTACTAGATGGCCTAGAGAGGGACCTCTCGCCAAACACACTGCGCAGGCAAATCGCCGCCCTCTCAACTATACTTTCTGCCAGCCCCGGTGAATCCTTGGGCAAGCATCCCTTAATACGATCCTTCCTCAAGGGGGCTGCGAACATCAGACCGCCAACCGTGCACAGGTATCCATCGTGGGAACTACCACGAGTACTACAAGCTCTTACCAGAGCGCCCTTCGAACCACTCAAAACATGTGACATTCGCTATCTGACCCATAAGGTAGCATTCTTGGTAGCCATCACGTCAGCTCGGCGGATATCCGAGTTAGCTTCTCTCTCAATGAGGAAGGACCTGTGCCATTTTCACAGGGACAAGGTAGTCCTAAGAATAGACCCTTCATTCATTCCAAAGGTCAACTCCCTTTTTCACAGATCACAGGAAATAGTCCTACCAGACTTCTGTCCAAACCCAGCTCATCCCCTGGAACAACAATGGCACACCTTGGACGTACGCAGGGCACTAAGACATTACATTTCACGCACAGCGGAATTCCGACGCTCGGAAGCGCTTTTCATATCCTTCCACCCTGCTACTAGGGGCCGGAAGGTCTCGTCCTCTACCATCGGTAGGTGGATTAGGGCATGCATCACGGGGGCATACCAGGCGGAGTCCTTGCAAGTCCCCAAGCATATCACGGCCCATTCCACAAGGAGTGCTGCCACCTCAGCAGCATGGGCCATGCAGGCTTCTATTGAAGAGGTATGCAGGGCAGCCACTTGGGCCTCGCCCTCTCCATTCATTCGTCATTACAAAATCGACAGGTACTCCTCTGCAGAGGCCTCCTTCGGTAGGAGGGTTCTCCAGCAGGTGCTAGACCAAAGTTGCACACGGGACCAGTCTATTCCCCAACCCAAGGGACAATAGGCTTTGGTATGTCCCACTGCGTGGATTATCCATCTCCAGTGCTGGAGAAGGGGCGTTGACTTACCTGAACGCCTTTTCTCAGCACGGAGATGGATAATCCACACCCACCCTTATAGACTAGAATAATAGGGTATATTTAGTGGAGCCAAAACGTCTTACTGTCAGTCAATGGCTGCGCTCGAGTCAAGACTAAAGGATCATGGTCCAAGACGGGGCGTGGCAACTTTGGCTGACTGATCTGATTGGCCAGGAATACAGTCTCAACCCACTGCGTGGATTATCCATCTCCGTGCTGAGAAAAGGCGTTCAGGTAAGTCAACGCCCCTTCTGTTAATACAGCTTAGCACTGTGTTGGCTTTTATGGCATCTGCAGCACACTGCTGGCTCATTTTTATGTGATTGTCCACTAGGACTCCGAGATCCCTTTTGCAGTTACTACTACTGGGACAGGTACCACCTCTACTTTATCTGTGAATTTGGTTTTTCTTGCTTAAAAGTAGAAGCTTACTTTTTTCACCATTAATTTTCATTTTGTTAGATAGCGCCCAATGTTCAAGTTTGTCAAGATCCTCCTGTATCTTAAGCCTATCTTCTGAAGTGTTGGCTATTCCTTAGTGTCATCTGCAAATTTTATGAGTTCCCCATATATCCCCTCGTCCAAATCATTGATGTAGTCCAAACTTAGGCACAAAGCCAGCTGAGTGACAGTCACTCTTTCTCAGCCCTAGGAAGGAGGCAATAGCAAACAACTTTCAAAAATATTGGCAAGAAAACAGCAGGGACCTGTTTAGGCAGTTGCCAGAAGCCATTTAAAAAAAAAAGTGAATAGTGTTGAAGTAAACCATATTTAGTTATATTTCCTTATCTTTTCCTTACCTTTTGTATGGTCTGGTTTTATTCCTTTCAGTGCGTAATATTGCTTTATCCCTTGTAAGTGGATATAATGGATATGTATATAGATAGATTTATATTATGCAAATCTTAACCTAACCTTTGCTAAGCCATTACTTTAGTCAGCTCCCTTCTCTCTGAAACCTAATGAGATCCACATGCTGAAACAAAGTTGCATATGAAATGTAACATTTCTTACACATTTGAGAAATATTTGTTTCCAACTCAATGGAATGTTGGAAAGAAATCGTGGAAAGTTGCTTGGGACTGTGTCTAGCTATAGGCAGGATAACTCCAGAAACTGAAATGAATTTGAAAATGAGCCATACAGGAAAAAAAAAATCCACTAAAAAAGCCCATTGTATCCCTATGGGAAAGATAGTTTGCAGCCATTCAGAATATTGCTGACTATTCCACTCTAAGCCACCTTCCTTTTCCCTCCTTGTCATATGGCCCAGAGCAGAGCATGTAGCCAACCCTGTGTTTCCCAGTACACATATACACATAAAACACAGATAGGCATAACTTTAGAGAAGTGCAATACATACATACATACACAAGCAACATCTTACTTTCTAACATTCAAGTAGAACTAATTTACCAACCACAGTAGGCACTGGTGACTCCATTGCTAAGCTACATGATTGTTAAGTGCAACAAAATATGATTGTGACTTGCAGTTTCCTGTCAGCTTCCCCATTGACTTTGTTGGAATCTGACTGTGAGGTTGTAAATGGTGATCTGATCATACAAGGGCAATGCATGCCAGTTGCTGAGCACCCATATCACAATCACATAACTTCAACAACTTTGAGGATTTGTCATAAGTCTTGTTTTTCAGTGCTGTCATAAATCTGAATGTCGCTGAACAAGTGGTCAGTAAGCAAGGACTACCTGTAGTAGCATCTTCTATGGTTTGCTGGTCAAAGAATAGAAAAGAATTTCAGAAGCAATGATTTGTGTGGTTTCTATATTCAAAATAAAAAGATAATTTAAAAAATAATATATCCACAGTTAATCAAATTCTTACAGTTGGTTCTCATTTAATGACCATTCAGTGACCATTTGAATTTACACCTGCACTGTATGACTGGTAGTTAGACCTTACCTCATACTTACAGCCATTGCTGCATCATCCACAGTCACGTGATAGAAATTTGTGACTTTCCCTGCTGATTTCCCTGAATCAAAATCAGAAGTTGCAGGCACATGAACTGCTCACTTAATGACCTGTACGACCCTTGTTTAATGAAGGCAACAGAACTGCTGTCTCTTCATCATGTGTTCCACCCCCCCCCCAGATAATTAAATAATGAATAGTAGGCTCTGTGAATACTAATTATGAGCAAAATTGTAGAACACCAGATAATAGACTTTCCTTAAAAGATTAGAAAGGAGGAAAAGATCAAAATGTTAAAGCACAGAGATAGATACGATAATGATGCTGCAGAAAGATCAAGCTATGAAGCAATTAAACCTCTTAAGCTAAACCATGTACTTTAAAATTAATTTTAAAAAACGCTAAGGAGCAAATCCCATTAAACACAAGCCATACTTTTAAGTAAATTGCAAAAGCTGTCTTCACAGGAACTTCTATCCATTACACTGTAGTGTAAGTCAGGGCTTTTCAACCTTTTCACCGATTGTACCACTTTTAGAATATGGCAACATTCGAGTACCACCAGTTACCCAGCAAGGTGTCAAAAGCTTGATGACCAAAAAAAAAAAAAAAATGGAAAAAGTGATAAAGTACAGGTAGTCCTCAACTTACAACAGTTTGCTTAGTGACTGTTCAAAATTACAACAGCACTGGAAAAAGTGACTTAATGATCATTTTTCACACTTATGACCATTGCAGCATCCCCAGGGTCATGTGATTTACATTCAGATGATTGGCAACCAATTCTTATTTATGATGGTCACATTGTTCCAGAGTCATGTGATCACCTTTTGCAACCTTGTGATAAGCAAAGTTAGTGGGGAAACCAGATTCACTGAACAACCATGTTACTAGTTTAATCTCTCTCCTTTTTTTCTCTCCCTCTCTTTCTTTCTCCCTTTCTCTTTCCCTCTCTCCCTCTCTTTCACCCTCCCTGTCTCTTTTTCTCTCCCTGTCTCCCTTTCTTTTTCTCTCTTCCTGTCTCCCTTTCTCTCTCCCTCCTTTCTCTCTCTCCCTCTTTCTCCCTCTCCTCTTTCTCTTTCTCTCTCTCTCCCTTTTTCTCTCTCTCCCTCTCCCTCCTTTCTCTCCCTCTTTCTCCCTCTCCTCTTTCTCTCTCTCTCTTTCTCTCTCTCTCCTTTTTTTTCTCTCTCCCTCTCCCTCCTTCTTTCTCTCTCTCCCTCTTTCTCCCTCTCCTCTTTCTCTCCCTCTTTCTCTCTCTCTCTCTCTTTTTCTCTCTCCCTATTTCTCTTTCCCTCTTTCTCTCCCTCTCTCTATTTCTCTCTCCCTCTCAAAGATTCTTAAAATCCTTAAAAGTTATGCTTGGGTGGAAGAGTTTTTCTTTTACATATGGGGCAGGTGGGGCCGACATTCACAGGCAGGCAGGACCCAGCCCGCCGAGCTGCCACCTCCCCGTCGCCCTCCATGCCAGCTAGCTCAGTGTCCAGACCTCCCAGCTGATGGGAGGTGCCGCAACGGCCTCCCAGCCGCCTGCTTCTTTGGCTGGAGCAGTTGCCAGGGCTTGCATGGTCGCCGGCTGCGGGGGGCGTGTCAGCAGACCTTGGGGGCTATGCAAGCCCTGGCAACTGCTCCAGCCAAAGAAGCAGGTGGTTGGGAGGCCGCCAAGGCGACAAGCTCCTGCGCCCGTCAGCTGGCAGCCCCTGGACCTGCGCCTGTCAGCTGGAATGTCAGGCAATGCTTTGGTCAGTGCGGAGGGCAAAGGGGAGGCCGCCGCAGCGCAGAACTCCTGCACCCGTCAACTGGCGACCTCCAGACCTGCGCCAGTCAGCTGGGAGGTCTGGCGACGGAGCTGGCTGGTGTGGAGGGCAATGGGGAGGCGGTGGCTCGGCAGGCAGGGTCCTGCCTGCCCACAAATGTCGGGCCCACCCGCCCCATCTGTAAAAGAAAAAAATCTTCCACCCAAGCATAACTCCAGCAGTTCTGTGCCACAGAGGCTTGAGATACGGAGGCGCGGGACGCAGAGCGGTGGGGTGCTGTGGGAGGCGGCAGGACGGGGGGGATTACCTGCATCCTGCCAGTCGAATTCTGAAAGCCTGCCTGAATGAAGAATTTTAGGGGGTGTTGAAAGCGAGACAGACTGAGGGCTGTATTAAGACCATAGAGATGGCTGCATAAGGAGAGTGGAAGGGAGGCGAATTTGGGGTGGAGCAGAAAACACGGGGGTGGGGGAAGGCATTAGGAAATAAGCACCAAGGTACATGGTGCCTTGCAAGGGATTCCCCAGTGTTCCGCAATTGTTTTTCCTCTCTCCTCTGCGCGAAAAAAATCTGAAACCAGGTGTTCCTGTGAGGTGGCACAGGAGGTTCTTGGGAGAGGCGAGGACAAGCTTGGCATTTTCTCTCTCCCAATCCTCTTCCTCTTCTTCACCCCCTTCCCCGGCCTGTCTGTGATCTGAGCTCGCGGCTCTGTGGCTTTTCTTTGCCTAGCCTAATCAAGCTTTCTTCTGCCCACCCCATTCCCGGGAATGCCGAGGAGATACAGCAGAAACACATGAATTGGGATTGTGGCGCCCTTGGGAAGCTGATCATGCTTTGAACCTTAGGAGAGGAGGAGGAGTCCCTTCCTCCTTCACTCCCTCTCTCCCTGTCAAGCCCCGGCGGTCTGGGGGAGGGGTCGAGGACAACGTGTGGGGTAGCAAAGGAGACCGGCGTCTGGCGTCGAGGCCAGACCTCCCAGCTGACAAGCACAAGTTCAGGGGGTCACCAGCTGACAGGCTCAGGAGTTCAGCGCTGCAGTGGCCTCCCCTTCACTGATCTGAGTGCACGAGAAGTCAAACTAGTTGCTGCACAATGAGTCCCTGGGAGGGCGGGGCCTTGTTCTGCACCTGCGCTCTTCACGCGCCTCCTGCAGGGCACATTCGGTAAAGTTCGTGCAGGCTGCCGCCAAGCAGCATATTTTCCACAAACAAGTGAGGTGAGAAGGAGCGGAGCGGGGGGGAAGGAAGGTGACACCGCGGGGGGAGAGGAAGGCAACGCCGCGTACCACCAGCCAGTTGGTCGCGTACCACAAGTGGTACGCGTACCACCGGTTGACAAGCCCCGGTATAAGTCATAGATACAAGAAATACCATTTTTTTAATCTAGTCACAGAAACACCGCACATAACTCCAGTAGACTCCTTAACTATAAATTAATAGTGGTTCAGCAGTTTAAATGTTGAGCAGAACCTGAGTCTGAATTACATAAAAGTAAAGTGATATATAAAGATAATGCAAATATTCATATAAGTAGGATAGCAGGCAAAATGAACCTTGCAACTTAGGGTTTTGTATATATTTTTTTCTGATTTTCATCATTTAGCATACATAGCATGCTCTTGGTGCCATCCTAGGCTTAAAAAATTGAGATCTGGATGTCTAGATGTGGTTTCAGTAACAAAGATTATCCATTTTATGACTGTTTCCAAAACAGGAAATGACAGCTCAATCTTTTGTCTGTAAGATTACATGTTAATTGTGATAAATAATGAGTGTACGATAGGACCTTATATTGATAATATCACTTTCTTAAAGTGCATGTCTTATTACTATTACTACTTGACAAGAACAAGTTCAGGCATTTGTCATTATGCTTATTCATTTAATACCCCCCTACATACCAAATGCTGTTTTAGGCACTCTGCCAGTAAATTTGTAGTTTGATTTAACAGATGATGAGAGTACAAATGCATGTGGCCCAACAACATCTTTTATGCAACAAATGTTTCCTAGACTGTACCATAGAAACCCTTTTATTCCAAATGCAGGGAAGCTTTTTGTTTATTTAATCTGTATTGCTGTAGGCTACACTGGAAATGTTCTTCAAATATTTAGGTTTTGCTTTTAATCCTTATCCACAAGTTGAGACTTAACGTACACATCTTTATTTACCTTTCCTTTGTTTGGGGCCATATCTGAATTTCATTATATCACTGAGAAAAAGTTTGGTAAAAGTAGAGATTTCTGGAAGATAATTTTTCTACTTGTACTAAGCTACGGTTCTAGGAAGTTAGATAGAAGGCAAAAAGGCCTCAAGAGTATTTTTCCCTTGCATGGTTGTCCTGGGTTTTAAGAACCTTGTAGATCTGTTCTGACCTTAATACTTTTGGAAATACATTTGATGGGAAAATGACAAGAGAATCGTTCTGAACCGGCTTCCAAGGGTTGGGATACCCCACCAAGAAAGAAAGCCTACTTGCTTCTTTTTCTGTGTACTTCATGACAGTCAAAATATTTTTATTCAGCAGGCGGTTGATGTATAAGCTTGTTTTATTCTTTAATTATGTGGGTTTGTTTAGTGTTCTACATTAGCACACTGCTGTCTTTCAAAAGACACAGTGCTTATTTGTTTGTGATCTATACTATAGATCTTCAGTCCATGTCTAGAGATTTATTTGTGATGTTATCATTTATACTGAGATATAGTACAGATTTGTTAGTACTCTCCCTCTTCAGTGAGCTGCCAATCAACCTGGACCATGATGGTATCTGTTTCTTAAAATGGGTGTTTCTCTTTGGCTTCTGTTGTCTGTCTGCCTGATTGCAGTTGTCACCATATGTGTGTAACATCTGCCTAGATTTTAGCCAAATCTCATGTGATTTTAAGGGAGGCATTATCATTCCATTCACTGTATAGGACGGGTGTCAAACTCCCAATGTCACGTGATGTGTCACGACATATTGTGACTTTTTTTCCATTGCCAGCAATAATGGGGTGGGTGCGGTTTCAGCATGATGTATCCTGCCCGCAGGCCAGCAGTTTGACACCCCTGGTATAGGATTTCCTTTCTACAATAAATGGGCTTCTTGTTCATCCTTGTGTGTTACTTCACAACCATGAAGAAGAATGACAAACTGCTCCTGATTTTCATTCTTCAAATGTTTATCTAGACCAGGGATGTCAAACTGCCGGCCCACAGGCCAGACGCATCATGCAGAAGCCGTGCCCACCCCATTGCCGGCAATGGCAAAACAGTCCCGATATGTTGCGCGACATCACGTGACATTGCGAGTCTGACATGTCTGATCTAGGCATTCATACAAACTACTATTTTCCTTTAGGTTTGGAGAGATACTCCTTTAACAGAAACATTGTGGGGAGGGTATGATTTTTTTTTTTTTAAGGCAAACATTTTGGTTGTACAGTAGCTTTCCCCAACTTGGGTGCCCTTCAATTGTGTGAATTTCAGCTCCCAAAATACTGAGTGAATATGGCCATTGCTAAGAATTTTGGTAATTGAATTTTGAGCCATAGGTTGTGGAAGTCTGCTTTATACCATACCAAATGAGTTTCTGCACATGCTCAAAAACTCATGTGCAAATTCAGAAATGACTGCCCAAAGTTGCAGGTAAACAACCTACTGTTTTCAATTTGTTGGTGGACTATTGGGCCATTGATATTTTTTCATGGGTTTTTAATCTTCATGTTGGCTGTGATTCTTTATTCGTTAGTTAGACTAGCAATTTAGTTTATGTCTTTGCCAGGATAAAGAGTGGAAAGCAAAAAAGGAAGGCAACAGTAATTTAAAAAACTGTTCAGTGTATGTTTTATGATATGTAAGAGTCTGTTTTCTTTGTACATATCATTTTGGTAATATATACTATTGGTAACAAATGTACATAAATTTGGTTTGAGAATAGTTGATTAAAGATCAGAATCTTTTAACATTTATACTTTGATATAAATTCCATTTAAAATCAGTGGATGTTTGCATTACAGAGCACAGTAGTTTAATTATGAAATAATGAATTTAGATTACGGTAAATACTTCATGGTTCTGCCTTATGAAATTTCAGTAATTCCCACTGAGGAAGTATTGAATATACGGGAAGCAATTTAAAGGATTAAAACATCTATTTAATCAATAATCAGTCTTTTGGATGTTGTAGTGACTTTTCAAGCCAACAAATAACTTAAGGCTTTGACATTTTGACGTTGATTACTGAAAATATTCTTAATTTCTTTAGTGAAGGCGGTGTCTTCAAGGCTCATCTTACTTTCCCAAAAGATTATCCTCTCAGGCCGCCAAAAATGAAATTTATCACAGAAATATGGCATCCAAATGGTAAGATATTATGTCTTATAAAATGCTATTTTCTCTCTTCTATTTGGAATGAATGTGAACTACATTAGAATCACTGTGGGAAATTACTAGAAAGGAATGTCATATTTGGTCCAGAAGAATATCTTCCCTGAAATCAAGATGGACCAGATATGCTTTTGTGAAATAAAGACTGTAGAAGACTATACACTATTTTCTCCTTAATATCCACTATTATGATCCCCTGAAAATTATGACATCCATCTGAGTGCTGCCATTGTGGTGCTAGAGAAAAGGGGTTTCATAGAAATTTAATATGAATTTTTGAAATGTCAAGCCCAGTAAACTGTTTTACTGTATTACACTGTACACCGTCTGTTGAAGTTAAGACTTGTGACCTCAGAAATTGTATTATAGTATTATAATAACTTGCTCCATGGGCATATGGGTTTTGGTGGCTGCTGAGCTGATCTAGCTGTGGTAAGAGCCAGCAGACCCGTTGTTCCTGCCAGGTATATAAACGTTGGGGACTAGAGCTCCGGGGGGGGGGGGGAATACCCACCTCCTCACTTACTGGTGGACATGCTGCCAGTCTAACCCAAAAATTGGAGAGAGAGAGAGAGAGAGAGAGAGAGAGAGAGAGAGAGAGAGAGAGAGAAAGAAAAGGTCTGTACAAAATAGAGTAGAGTGGTGTTAGAGAAAAGTGGGAGAAGTGTGAAGAGTCTTGTTCCCAGTTGGGAAGAGAGAAGAAAAGTCCAGAGGTGGCTTCCCTGGAAGAAGGAAGTGAAAACCCAGAAGGACAAGAGCTCCACCCAAGACCCAACAACAAAATGGAGCGAATTGGCTGGCTACAGGAGGCGGTAGCATCCACAACCCAAGAAGGAAAGTTTGAGATTGGCTTTTGGTGAGGAAGCCCTGTTTGCTGGGAAATAACTAGGCAAAAGACTTTGAGAGAGGCTCTTCCCCAAGAGAGAAGCAGTAGGTGTTCAGCTGAGCAATTCCAGGTACAGGTAACACCACCTGAGCACGCTATAGTAAATTTTAGCCACTCTCTTGTCAAACCCATGAATGAGAGATAAAGAGGGCGAGAAAAGGGGAGGAAGAGAAGAGATAGAGGGGGAAAATCTCTTACAGGAAGATTTGAGAGGAAACGTGACATTGGATATTGTGTTGTATATACCTATTGTAAATGTCTGCTGTATAGAACATCACTGTAAAAAGCATAAAGGCCTTCACTGTCATGTTTTCCTGTTAGTTGCCAGCCTTGCAAAACAATACACCTCCAATTCAAAAAAAGAACTGTGTCACTCTGTGACATTCCATAATATTGGCACGATGGATTGAGGATCGTGACTGAAAACTGGCTCACAGCTGATCTTTGCAGTTATCTAAAATATCTTTGCTGCTACACTCTGCCTCTGAATGATCTTCCCTTTCTTTCTTTGTAGTTGACAAAAATGGTGATGTCTGTATTTCTATCCTTCATGAACCTGGTGAAGACAAGTATGGCTATGAGAAACCTGAAGAACGCTGGCTTCCCATTCATACGGTGGAAACCATAATGATTAGTGTAATTTCTATGCTGGCAGATCCCAACGGTGATTCTCCTGCTAATGTTGATGCAGCGGTATGACTCTTATAAATAAAAATGTTCCTACCATTGCTACAAGAAATTAGGAATTAATTTGAGTCCTTGACTAACAGATTTCCTCTGTAATAAATATTCTCTTAATAAGAGAGACAGGGCTTGAACTAAAAAAAGTGTGTTTAATAGTGTTAATGTTCTGATTTTGGGTGGCTTACTGGAATAAAATCCAAAACCCAATATACCCCACCGCTGGCAACAGCATCCAAGCAAACCACTTAATGGGTTCCATGGAATCCTTTAAATATTTTGACCTTTTAAGGCCCCATATTGTTCAATGCCAGATTCTCTGAGAGACCACCTCTCCCAGTTTACATCTACCCATTCCATCATGTCCAGCAGGAGAGGCATGTTGTGGGTCCTGTTAACCAAAGGGCATTGTTTGGTGGGGCCTAAGAAGAGAGTCTTTTCTGCCGTGATACCCACCCTCTGGAATATTATTCCTCCTGAAGTGAGATTGGTCCCAACTCTATTAGCCTTCTAAAAGGCCTTTAAAACTTGCTTCTGCTAGATTTGTGGATCCCATGGAAGAATGGGCCCTGTGAAATGGCTGTATTGTATGTAAATTTGGAATGCTCTCTCCCCGCCGCTTGTCCCAAAGGTGCTTTTTTCATAAGGCAACTGGGTTTTCTTGTTTTTCTTGAAGATGTTTCGCTTCTCATCCAAGAAGCTTCCTCATCTCTGACTGGATGGTGGGGAATGGCAGGATTTATACTCCTTGCAGACAACTGGTCGTTTGCATTCTTTTAGCCTCTTGTTTCTATATTTTTTAAACTGTTATTTAATTGTATATTAATGGTTTTGTTTTTATTTTTGATTTGTTCAAGACGGAATTGCAAATTATACTTACTATGAACAAATTAAATGTAGGCTTAATTCATTGAAGATGTTAGTTGAAATATCACATGTTACTTTTTTCTCTTAAACAATATAAGAAAATAATGGGTATTTTTCTCAGGAGGTTGGGGAGACAATGCATGTTTTAAACAGTTTTCAAAATCTGTATTTTAATTCACAGAAAGAATGGAGGGAAGATAGAAATGGAGAATTTAAAAGAAAAGTTGCCCGCTGTGTAAGAAAAAGCCAAGAAACTGCTTTTGAGTGACACTTAATTCAGTTAGTAGCTTCACTTTTTTCAGGGTAAGTAATTTAACTGAAAATTACAGTTTTAACAGGAAATACTACAAGGTAGCATCATAAATATTACCTTTACATGCTGAGTGTTCCCCAGACAATAAGGAAAGATAGATCTCATACTTATATGGGAAATCTCTGACCCATGAGGACCAGTACTTCACAGGGCAGCTAAGCATAGGAAACAAGTGGCTGATTATAATACTGTTTTACAAAACTATAATATTTAGAGTGTTAATTTTTCCATAAAAACATTTTGTCTAATATTATATCTCCAGTGTTGTAGAAGCTCATTTGCTTTATCTAATTCTCAGAGAATAGGTTACATTTATTTATCACTGTCTTCATAGTAGTTATAAGTGCTAATACTAATCTTGTAGCTGATATTTTTTTAAAAAATCAAGATATTGGCACTTAACTCTGAAAACTAAACATACAAATTTAGATTTACATATATGTGTGTGTATTAATGGTATTTGGGAATGACCTTGGGAGCTAGGATGAAGAGGTACAGCCTAGACAATTGCAAAAAGTGTCTCAGCCCACAGAAGGAAAAGGAGCATGGGAAACATCTCAGGAGGGACATTCCCCGGTTTTCTGGAAAGTAAAAGGTGGGGAGAAATTCTTTCAGACTTGCAAGATTCTGTTACTGTAACCTTACAATAAAGGTAATGTTACCGTGTTTCCCCGAAAGTAAGACACTGTCTTACTTTCTTTTGGGCTCTGAAGTAAGCAGAGTGTTTTACTTTCGGGGAGGGCTTACTTTTTGCCGGTACTGGCACCAGTAGGCCATGAGCATGCGGGGGTGGGGCAGGACCTGTGCATGGGGTGGAGAAGCAACGCAGCGGTTTTAGCATGGTGGTGGACTAGTTGCTTCCCTCCCTGTGCCAGACACCTGCCGAAGCCACGTAGGGTAAGATTTCCGCCCCCGCCCAGATGCCCTCACCTCCCCCAAACTTTTTACTAGCCTGCCTTTCATCTGCATTCTGTTTCTCCGTTTGCTTCTCAGCCTTTGCCGCGTGTTTGTGGGACTATTAGTAAAAAAAAAAAAAAAAAGGTTCCATCAGACTTTCTAACTTCTCACGAGATCTCAAGAAGTTAGAAAGTCTGATGGAACATTTTTTTTAACCAATAGTCCCACAAACATGCGGCGAAGGCTGAGAAGCAAATGGAGAAATGGAATGCAGCTGAAACGCAGATTAGTAAAAGAAACGCTTGGGGGAGGCAAGGGCATCTGGGCGAGGGCGGGCACGGAAACCTTATCTTGCACGGTGGCGGGAGGATGGGGCGCATGCCCTTCTTGTGCAAGGCTAGGCCCTGTAGACCTGGGGCAGCTGTGCTAGGTGGCGGTGGACAGGGTGTTGAGGTGGGGGCCAGCCGGCCAGCCAAAACAGCAGGTGGAGCGCCAGAGGGTCGGGGAGGGAGGGTGCTGAAGTGGGCGGTTGGGCCATTGGCAAGAGCAACGTGACTCAGCAGAAAGCGGCCTCGGAACAAGTGGGGCAGGTAAGGAAAGAAATCCTTGCTCCCTCCAGGAATTCCCTTTCTTTCCTTTGCCTGACTGCCAGCCCCATGCCATTTCTCTTTCACGATCCGCCGCTGCATGCAAGGAAACGAATTTTTTTGGGGGGGGGGAAGGTCAATCAATCTATTCCAGCTTCTCGCGAAAGATCTTGCGAAGTTGGAATTGATTGATCGACCTTTTGTTTCCTTGCACGCAGTGGCAGCAGATCGTGAAGGAGAAACAGCATGGGGCTGGGAGTCAGGTAAGGAAAGAAAGACAGAGAAATCAGAAAAGAGAACAGAAAAGAGAACTTCGCAGCTCTGCCTACAGTGCCACCAAAGCTGTAGCTGAATGGGCAGATGAGGGGGGAACCTGCCCCACTTGTTCCATGGCTGTTTTCGGCCGAGCCGCATTGCAGCGGCTTTGGGCGCAATGCACAGCAAACAGCCGCGTCACACCAAAACCAGCCGTTTGCTGCCTCGCGTGTTGTGCCCAATGCCACTGCCATGAGGCCATGGAACAAGCCGGGTGGAGGTAAGGAACCGGTATACCGGATCCCCTCTCCCCCATCGGCTTCGCCTCGTCACAGAGGCCGTCCGTGCAGGCCCTTAAGTAGGGCTTACTTTCAGGGAGGGTTTCTATTAGGCCCACCCACCCCCCAAAATCAGCTGGGGCTTTCTTTCGGGGGCGGGTTTACTTTCGGGGAAACACGGTAGTAGTCATGGTTTGTGCTTCTTGTTTGGACTACCTCAAAATACTGAGAACAAGTTGTTTCTTCGCTTGGATTTGGGGGGGGGCATATGAGTCTCTCAATCTGATGGGTAAAGTTTCCTGCTTTACCTTATTTAACGTAGTTCTTCAAGATTACCTCAATAATTGAATTGGTTTAAGATTCACCGTGTTGTACAGATTATGGGACTTTTAATATCTTGTATGTGAGAAAACAGTTTAAACCAGTGATGGTAAAATTTTGGGCTCGTTATACCAAAAATTCAGAAAATGCCTAACTTGACTCTGCTGTCATGTCACACACAGAGACGCATACACACAGACACCTCCCAAACAAAAGAGAAACAATTCTCTTATCTCCATCTGATGTATACCACCCTAAACAGCCGCACTCAATGGCAGTGCTGAGGCTGGGCCTGAAGTAGAAGCCCGACCTCAGCTTCAGCCCTGGCACCATCACTACCACTCAGAAAGGCTGCCTTGTACCATTCCCCAAGGTGGTGTGCAGGTCTTGGGGCAATGGCATGATTGCCCCACAACCCAGTGCTTCCTAGGATCTGCACACATCACTTATCTTGAGGTAGTGTTCTCTTTCTATTGACAGCCCCCATGGCTTATCTGAGGCTGCTGCAGGTCACACAAGGCTTTTGTTCTTGAAGTGTCTTCAGAGAATATTCTTCCATAGCCTCTGCAGCCTCCCAAAACCATACGAAAGCATACCCTATTTGAAAGCACACCCTGTTCTCATAGGACTGCCGGAGGTCCAGAGAGCTCATCCCACTCTCACATGGCCTCCACAGCTCCCCAAAATTGCACAAGTACAAGATGTGCTTTCAAGAATAATTGGGTGTTGGTGAACGTTGGTGTGTCACCCAGGATATTGTGGCATGTCATCTTTGACATCCGTGTCATACATTCACATCACTGGTTTAAATATATGGCCTTTCACTTCGCCAATGAAGATAGTCTTATATTTAACACCTTTTCCTGCGTAATTTGAGCATTGATACATTTCACTAATGCAATATTTCAGCTTATTGCATGAATAGTCAAGTCAGTAAAAGTGCTTTTAATTAGATGTTTTAAATGGAGTTAGCAAATGGACTTTTATGGCAGTGCAACACTATAGTTTTACAAATTAGTAGTTAAAAATTCACATGCCCTAAATATTTAACTGCAAAGGGTGCTTAGTGAGTTAGAGAAGCCTAGGGGTAAATGAATTAGAACTCTGAATAGTAGTTCAGTTGCTGATCATGGAAGTTAACTGTCTAATAAAAACTTTCTGGGGATTCTCATATTAATATATGTTGGAAGTACTAAAGATATATGAAGATTCATATGAAATCTAGGTACCATGGCTGACGATTCTCTCTTCTTTTGTCTGTAGGTTTCCAATTGAGGAATATGGCACTGTTTTTCCTGCACTCTACCCACCTATTGCTGGACTTCTGTTTATACCAAGTTGGCAGACACTGGCAAGAACTCGGCTGCAATAAAACAAGGCAGTTATTAATGCTGACAAGGAGTCTAACAAGTGCCAACAAAGATTTGTGCATTTTGAAAACTAATGGGACTGCTTTAACCTTCAGGAAGAATTGTAAAGATGTGTACATAGCACAACATGATCCGGATAATATATATACTGTTCATGTACATCCACAAATACACCTTGTACCAAATAATGCTGTCTTGTAGTTAGAATAAGAATCGTGTAAATTCTAAAGATTTTTAGCAGATTCTTTTTTCCTCCACTCCAATTCATGGGGTTCTTTTCTTATGACCCTTTTCTCAAATTTTCTCATGAAGCATGTTGGACTAAAAGAAATTAGGATTAAAAAAAACCTCCATTTTAACTTTCCTTTTCAGCCATTAAAGCTTCATTAAAAATCTCACTTTAATAAAAATTTAATACCTTTGTAACTTCCTTCCCCTCAACATTTTTTGGGAATACATTAATAAAACATTGAGATCTCTCATTTGATTCTGATGATAAGCATTGTCATCAGGTGATGCATTTATTCTCCTTACGTTTTTACCTAGCTGTGCTCATCTTTTGGCTTGGATGCAGCAATAAGATTTTACAGCCATGAATTATGCTTGAGCCTACTAGTTGTTCCCAAAAGGGCTGAGAGCATTCGCTTTGAAAGTGGTCAGCTGTGTAAGTTAGCTCAATATAGGTTGAACCACTTTTTTATTTCTTGCCTGATTTGAAGTTGGATAGATAAAAGCATGCAGAGCTATAGGCTTCAAGTGAGTTCTGGTTTTGCTATCATATACTCTTCCCCTATCTCACATCTTCTTTTTCCTCTTTTTTTTTTTTTTTTTTTTTTTTTGCATTCTGGTCCCATACAGATTTTCCTCACTTAATGTATAAAGAGAAATTGCAATGTATATTTTCATGTAACTTGATTTTGGAATTCTGTCACCTTCTGTAGTGAGTTCTTCCAAAATATAAATTTTTCCAATAGTTTTGTGTCAAGTTGGCTGTCTGCACTTTAAAAAATGAGAACACATTTTCAGAGAGCCTTAACCGATTTAGATTGCAAATCCTTGTCAATGAGCATTGACAAATCCTATGTATTCCATGCACTACAGTTGGACTGTTGACTGGGTCAAAGACTTGCTAATGAGAGTTCTGTGAACCCAATGTGTATCCTTTATAGTATAGCCTTAGCAATTGCATTAGATGATGAAGCATCATATTTGAGGAGGATAAAGCAGAATGTTCTTTTATAGATTCCCTCCCATTAATGATTTATGCAGATTTTTCATTTCCTTAAAATTTGCTCAAGAGTTCTAGGTGACTCTGCAAAGCAAATTAGCAGGTGACAGGAAGATTAGAGATTCTTGTATGAGAGGATATATCCGTATAATATATTCCTTGTATTTTGCTGCAGATGATATAATACATTAATGCTGATTTAGAAAAAAACCAATTACACCAGCCACTATGGGGAAACTGTCCAGATGTTGCTAGGCTACTATTCCTAGCATTCTTCATTATCAGGCAGGTTGATTGGGGGCTGCTGGAATACAGTATATGGTTTAGGTATCCATCCCTGGCCAACTGAAGTAGAAGTCAATTGTAGTCTTTTAAGTAATTGAAAATGAGTAGATATCCTGATAAAAGATTGGGGGAGGGAGGGATGGCAAAGCAGTCCGCATTTGTAAATTGTAAAAAAAAAAAAAAAAAGTATATGAACTCTTTTTATTAGAAGCAACCATTCCTACACTATTTTATAGTGCTCTTCCTGGTCTTGTCTGGCCTGCTTATTAGAGTTGAGGTACATTCATCTGTTAGCAGCTTCAGCAGCAGCTCTCATTACTACCACTTCAGAGCAAGAACTACAAGCAAATATCTCGGTTGGAATTCACATGGGAATTAAAGCAGAATTTGCCTGGATATAGAAGCACTAGGCTGGGTAATATAACATAAATACATAAAAAATCCCAAATGATTCTATATCATAATTATTCTCCAGCACTGGAGATGGATAATCCACCAATGGGTTTAGACTGTGTTCCTTCCCAATCAGATCAGTCAGGCAAAGTTGCCATGCCTGTCCTGGACCATAGAGATCCCAGTCTTGACGCAAGCGTAGCCATTGACTGACCGCAAGGCATGTTGGCTCAAAAATCTAGCCCTAGGCCTAAGTAACCTGTGAGGGCGGGAGTGGATTATCCATCTCCATGCTGAGAAAAGGCTTTCAGGTAAGACAACGCCCCTTCTCCAGCACTGGAGACGGAGAATCCACCAATGGGACATACTAAAGACTACTGTCCCTGAGGGTGGGGAGCAGGCCGGTCCGGCGTGGCACTTTGAGGTACGACCTGTTGGAAAACCCTCCTACCAAAGGAGGCATCCGCCGAGGCGAACCTATCAATTTTATAGTGCCGTATAAAGGGAGATGGTGAAGACTATGTGGCCGCCTGCAGATGTCCTCAATGGACGCCTGAGTGGCCCAGGCCATGGAAGTAGTGGCACTCCAAGTAGAGTGGGCCGTAATCCGTCATGGAACTGGCAATGAAGCAGCTTGATAACGCCCCTGCAATGCAAGCCCTAATCCACCTGCCAGTCGTGGAGGAGGAGACCTTCCGACCCCTGGAGGAAGGGCGGAAGGAGACAAAGAGGGCCTCTGAGTTGTGGAACGCCGCTGCCCGTGAGATATAGTACCGCAGCACCTTGCGGACATCCAATAGATGCCATTGCCGTTCCTGATCATGCGATGGGTTAGGACAGAAATCCGGGAGCACGATTTCCTGGGCCCTGTGGAAAAGGGAGTTGACCTTTGGAAGAAAGGTAGTATCGAGGCGGAGGACCACTCGATCCTGGTGGAAAATGCACAGGTCATCCCGGATAGACAGCTCTGCCAATTCGGAAATGCTTCGCGCCGACGTGATTGCCACCAAGAATGCCACCTTGTGGGACAGATAGCAAACGTCACACATTTTCAGAGGCTTAAAGGGCGGCTTGGTCAGGGCCCAAAGAACCCGTGGAAGCTCCCAAGAAGGGTACCTGTGTACTACAGAAGGCCTGGTGTTGGCAGCCCCCTTGAGGAATGAGCCGAATAGGGGATGATGTCCCAGGGAAACCACAGAGTCACAGGTGAATACTGTGGAAAGTGCAGCGATCTGTCTGCGCAATGGTTTGGGGCCAAGCACCTCTCCAAGCCCTCTAATAGATAGTCCAGAATATGGGGAATCGTACGGTCTGAGATTGACAAGTGTCGAACTAAGCACCACAAAAGAAAGTTCTTCCACGTGGCCTCGTAAATGTGGTTTGTAGAAGGGCGACAGGAAGCCTGGATTACTGTAATGACCCCTGGAGAGCAAAGCTCCCATGACAAGATTGAGCGCTCAAGTGCCAGACAGCTAACTGGAACCATTGGGGGTCCAGATGGAGAATGGTCCCCTGGCTGAGCAAAACCCTGTCCGGAGGAATCCTCCATGGATCCGCAAGGGAGAGACTCACCAGATGGCGAACCAAGGCCTCCGTGGCCAGTACACAGCCACTAGAAGGATCTCGGCCCGCTCCCGAAAAAGCTTGCAGATAACCGCCGGGAGGAGAGGGAGAGGAGGGAAGGCGTAAAGCAAGCCCTCCGGCCATTGGGTCCGGAGAGCATCCATTCGTTCCGTCCCTGGAGATGGTAACCGGGAAAAGAATTGAGGTAGCTGGGCATTGCCTGGAGACGCAAAGAGGTCCAGCAACGGCAGGCTGAACCGGTGACAGATTTCTCTGAAAATCCTCGGGAGGAGTCGCCATTCCGAGTGATCTACCATTGCCCTGCTCAGGAGGATGGCCTGAGTGTTCCCTCCCCCGAAATGTGATCGGCCTTGATGGAGGCCAGATTGGATTCTGCCCAGGAGCCCAGCAGAAGGGCTTCGGTCAATAGGGTCCGACATCTGGTGCCTCCCTGCCGGTTTATATGAGCCTTGGCAGCCACGTTGTCCGTGAGGACCAATACGTGACGCCTCGTCACCAGGCTGTGAAAGCGGCAAAGGGCCAGATGTATGGCCCGGAGCTCCAGCCAATTGATATTGTGCCGAAGGTCTGAGCGAGACCAACGGCCCTGTGCCCATTGTGAGCGAAGATGCAATCCCCAGCCGAACAGGCTGGTGTCGGTCATCAGCACGAGCCGATCCGGCTCCTTGAAGGAGGACCCCTTGAGCATGGCGGGTGAGAGCCACCACGTGAGAGAGCGCGACACTTGTAGTGGGAGTCTCACCTTTTGCTGGGAGGCGCTGAGGTTCTGTCTTTGGAAGGGGAGCAGGAACCACTGAAGTTCCCTGGAGTGGAGCCTGGACCAAGGGACGATTGCTAGGGCCGAGATCATCTTCCCTAACAACTGGGAGAGATTGGCCAACATTACAGCTCGCCTTCTGTAATTGGAGGACTAACTCCCTTATGCTGTCCCGGTGTTCCTGTGATAAGTAGACCCGGCACACCACCGTGTCTATGATGGCCCCTAGGTGTAACAGCCTTGTTGTGGGAACCATATGGCTCTTGGGGAAGTTTACCGAGAACCTGTGATCCTGGAGTAGCTTCACCACCAGTTCGAGGTCCGCCAGGATGGACTGGGTGGACAATGACTGGATTAATATGTCCAGGTAACATTGGACTCTTACTGGCACCATCCTTAGGTGAGCTGCTAGAATCACCAGGATCTTGGTGAATACACTGAGAGCCGATGATAGGCCAAATGGGAGTGCCCTGTACTGAAAATGGCGCCCCTTGTGTGTGAACCTTAGAAAACAGGGGTGGGCGAGAGAGATGGGGATATGGAGGTACGCTTCCGTGAGGTCGATAGACGTCAGGAAGTCCCCTTTCCTTATACTTCCCAAGATGGAGCAGAGTGTTTGCATCTTGAATTTGCAGTATGCAAGATGATAATTCAAGCCCTTGAGATCTAAAATGGCTCTCCATCCCCCTGACGCCTTGGGGATGACAAAGAGGATGGAATAAAACCCCCGACCTCTCTGGTCCGTTGGCACTGGTTCTATGGCCCATATGTTTAGTAGATGTTGAACGGCTTCATTCATTAGTCTTTCCTTTGTTCGATTCTATAGGTAGGGGCAGGAGAGAGATTGATTTGGAGTGTTGGAGATGAACTCCAGGGACAGACCATAACGTACAGTGTTTAGTACCCACGCGTCTGTGGTGATGGCCTCCCATTGGTGGGCAAAGAGAGAGAGTCTGCCCCTATGGGAGGGACCCCTGGGGGGGTCACCTGGAGCGGCGGAATGATCGGCCGTTCCCACGAAAGGGCCGTTTGCCCTGAGATTGCTGTCTAGGTCTGGCTGCCTGCCTATCAGGCTGCCTATCCTGTCTCCTGCCTGGCTGGGAAGGGATGGATGGATTGAGTGTAGTTGTACCTAGCCCCTGCACAAAAGGACTGTCTTCGTGAATAAGAATTGGACCGTTTGTCCAATCTCTTGAGATGATTAAGGACCTTGAGTTTGTCCTTATTCTCGGTGAGATAAGGATTCAATGCGTCCCCGAACAGCTTGCCTCCCTGATAAGGTGCTTCAACCAAAGCATACAGTGACCAGTGACACTGGAAGCCATAGCCCTGGAAGAAAATCTGGCAGCCTGGAGAGTGGCATCTGACGCATACTTGGTGGCCGCCACCATCTTGCTAAGGTCCTAGTGGGTGCGGATATCCTCCACTGGGATACGGGCCTGGAGCTGCCTTAGCCAGCGGAGGGACGATCTGTTGAAGAAAGATGCGGAGGTGGCCGCTCTTAATAGCCCATGCAGCTACTTGATGCGTCCTGCGGTAGGTGAGTTTGCACTTACAGTCCTCAGCTTTGAGAGCCTCATAGGTGTCGCTTGGAATGGCAGTAGGACTCATCCACTGCAGGCACTTCCAGGGCCTCCTCCAAATCCTTAACCACATTGTAAAGCTTTTTGTCGGTATTACCTGGGAGGAGAAGGGAGGCCGGGAATGTCCACTGCTTTCGGACCACGTTCAGAAACATGGGAGGGCAAGGAATGCGGTTTGAGCTGCCACCAGTTCGGTGAAGTTTGGGTCCATCTCCAATTCAGGGGAAACGGTGGTTGTTGCTGAGGAAGGATCGGGCCCGAGATGGGCTGTGGGTGTGACCTTGCGGAGCAAGGGAACAAAGAAGGAAGGAGCTTCGGGGGGAAGCTCCTCCTCAGACATCGGAATCCCCTGTTCAATGTCAAGTTCGCGAAGGGATGAGTTTTCCAAGCAGGTGGACCCAGATGGGGAAGAAGGAGCATAGTAGGTTTCAGAAACCAGTTGGCGACTAGGCACATGAGCGACAGCTGCTGGCCTAGGAGCTTGTGCTCTTGCCTCAAGGGCACGATCTACCGCTTGAGCAATCAATGAGGCCAAGCGGTCCTCTGAGGGAAAGAGAACTGGCTCACTTGGCCGAAGCCCGGCTGCAGTGGGTGTGAAGGTAGCCTCGGGTGTCCCGTGTTGAGCCCATGTAACAGCAGGTTGGGAAATGGGGAGGGCTCCGCCCATCCCACACGGTGCATGGGGAGGTAAGGGTTCCCCTATCAACCATATCCCCAGGGGGGAGGTGGGGGGACTCCAAGCTGGCTATTTTCTGTGCCTTTGAAAACTCCTTTTCTAGGGCTTGGTGTCTCCGGCTGGCCTGCTTTTCAGCTCTCTTGGAGGTCTTGGTGATAGGTCTGGCCTTGGCTTTGGCCCCACTCTTGCCAACAACCTCCTGACTAGAGGATTTAGGGTGCATAGGAGCTGATGAATACAGCAAAGCGTCCTTTGCAGAAGGCATAGAATCCTCCATTCTCTGATAACACAGGAGTACGATGGGGAACCCCTGGTATCCAGAGAATAGTATACAACAGGCGCACTATAGGGGACGCCTGGAATCCAGATAAGCTGCTGCATGGATAAGAACAGATGCACGACAGGGGACGCCTGGAATCCAGCTATAGCTGTTGCGTGGATAAGGACAGATGCACTACAGGGGGCGCCTGGAATCCGGATAGAGCTGTTGTAGATAAGAACAGGCGCAGTATAGGGAACGCCTGGAATCCAGATAGGCTACTGTATGGATAAGGACAGGCACACAGTAGGGGAGCCTGGAATTCAGATACAGCTGTTGGCAATTTAGTAGGCCCAGAATCACACTGGGTTAGGCCAGATCGGAGCAAGGTGAGGCCGAGAGACACCAAACCAGAAAGGGACCAAGAGTAGAAGTGTGTACACTGAGAGTGGGACCTGTAATTTGAATTGCCTGATATGGCTTAAAGTGTGGCCTAAGAGGGCTTGGAAGTTTCGTTGCCCTTTGAGAGAGCAGGCCTCAAGCCTGTCTGATTCCCAAAATGGCAGCCGCCCTCAAATGGTCTTTCTGGCGGCGGTGAGGCCTGGATTCGCTCTCCCAGTGTATTCTGCCTTAGTTGACCCTCAATGGAGCCCCTTTTCTGATGACAAGGAAGAATGTTCCGAAAAGAGGAAGGAGCCCCTACCTCCAGTATTCCCGGGAGGACCACGCGGCCCAAAATGGCCGCGTGAAGGGAAGACGTCTAGGTCTGCCGCGGTCTGAGAGGCTTCAGGGAATGCTGGCACAAAGAGGGAGGTCCATGCCAGAAGGCTTTGAAAGGAAAACGGCGCTTTCCACCCCTCCGATCAGCCGCCTGATTGGCGCTGGCCCCCCTTGGCGCGCATGCACCTTCAGCTGCAAGAAGGAAGCTATCAAGTCCCTGAGGCTAGTGGAGAAAAATGCGACGGTCCCTGAGGCTAGTGGAGAAAAATCACCAGAGCTGCGGCCACAGCTCCAAGGAAGCAGAATCGTGGGATTCCTGAGAGGGATCCTGGCCCATCGCGACAGGCCTCTTCTGCCGACCCTCGTCTTCAGCCACCGGAGCTGCAGCTGCAAGCTCCGGTAAGAATGAGGCCGATCTGATATCAGCTGAGGACTAACAGCTGTTAGTCTGCTGAATGGATCAAGTGAGTTAGAAGCTTTGAAGGAGATCAATTAGCTGGGGTGGGGAGGAGGGGGAAGGTAAGAAAGGAGCCCCTTCCTTAGAAATTCCAATCTTTATCTCCCTCGAATCAGGAATTGGAAATTAATACTAATAGGGATAGCCATATTCCGTGCTGAATACAGCACTGCTCAAGCTAACTTGGAAATGGAAAATCCACCAATAGAGACTGTACCTGCCTAAAAGCCAAAGTTGTACGTCTGTCCTGGGTGAGATCAGTCAAGACTGGGATCTCTATGGTCCAGGATAAAGTAAGACAATGCCCCTTTTATGACACATACACTTGTTTAATCCCACCTTTTCTATTAAGTACACAAGGAATAAATCATGCATTTTTTGTGTGGGGTAATTCCTAATTCTGTACATGTATTTTTCTGATAGAAGGAACATTTCATACAGCAACTATTAGTGGAAGGGATTTTTAATAGTAATTTTATCTTTTTATTTAACTGAATATATCTGGGTGGATTCATCTGAAGTAAACTAGCAATATGTGCCAATAAAATAGCCTCTAAACTCAAACTGTCTTTAAAACAAGCAGTTGCCATCTTTGCTTGTTTGGTTACTTCAGATAAAAATAAAAGATGGGTTGGGAGGAGAAGACATTCTCCTGAGGGGAAAAAAGTAGTAGTAACCCATCACTAATGTCAGGAGACCACAACTGATATAATTGAAAGAAGCAACAATACAGTATAAGACTGAAAAAGGGGTAGTAGGTTCTTGCCTTGAGTATTTCTTTAAAAAGTAGAATGTTTTATCCTTCTGGCTGCCTGCCTATGCAACCCAGATTACTCTATGTTGGCATGTGAATTAGAAATGGTACTTCATAAATTCACTGTCTCATTAAAAAGATATTTATTGCTGCTTCTGAACTATTAGTATCTAGACATGGTACTAATGGTCAAGAACCAGATTTGCTTAACTTTTGCTAAGGAGAGCTGGGTGTGAGTTATTGAAAGAGAGAAGAAGTGCCAGCCAGCTGGCTATCATTTTTGCTTTTGAGTAAAATCTGATGAGGGAATTTTATTGTATCTTGGGCACTTCTTCTATAATTAAAACATGAAGGGAAGCACCCCCAATTTAAATTGCATATTTCTGTAAAACAAAAAGATTTTAAAGTAGATTGAAATTAAATTCATGCCATTTTAAGAGAAAGCTTAAAATTATGTTGTAGTCGAGCTTTTTTTTGCTAGGCTTTCTTTGTTCCTAAATTTGTCTGAACTTGATAAAGTACTTGGAGGGAAGAGCAACAGGAAATCCCATGTAGACAAAGCGGGAAGTAAAAGAATTCCAGAAGGCAATGGCATACCATTTCTGCATTATACCAAGAGGAAATTGAATTCAACTCAGGAGATTGTACTGCTCACATAATACATATTCTTGTGTTCTAAGCAAGGCTGTATAAATTCCTAGCTCTTGTTTTAAAGTACTACATTTACTATTTAAAATCTATTATATCTGATTTTCCAGTGCTGATCAACTAATAGCAAACTCTGATTTATGAACTGTTTTCTGGGTTTGTTTTATGATTTGTTTTAAAAACGAGTACCTTAGAACAGTAGTACCCAACCTTTCCAGCTCTGCAGATCGGCAGCAGCAGCAATTACAGCAGAGGGGAGGGTTTCACATGGGCACATGCCACTTGCACATATGGAGTTTCCTGTGGTTGCCTGCCACTTGCACGGCCCAGTTCCCAACAGGCTGCAGACTGGTACCAGTCCACAGACTGGGGGTTGGGAATTCCTGTCTTAGAATACAACTTTGCACTTGGAGTATTGTAATCCACTAGACCAGACATGTCAAACACAAGGCCCAGGGGCCGGATGTGGCCCGCGAAGTGGTTTCATGTGGCCCGTGAAGCCATCCTGGAAACAGCGAGGGAATGGCCCTGCTGCCTTAGCCCTGGCCCAGGCCGGACAGGAGCCAATATACAATTTTGTGGTGGCCATCTATGCTGAAACGCATTCAGTCTTAGCTCCACAAGGCCGTCTAGAAACAGCGAGAAACCAGCCTCTGCTGTCTTGGCCCCGCCCCCTGGGTGCATGCTGGGGAGGTGTCACCCTTTGTGAGGAATGAAGAAATGTACCATGCCTTGGTGCTTGCCCCAGTCTCACCCCCTTCTGCCAGAGAACCTCAGATCTGTCCCACTCCTGTCCAGGCACCACGCCCACCCAATAGGCTGCACCCACCCTGGCCACACCCACCCGGCCCCCCGAGAGCAACCGCAATGCTGATGCAGCCCTCAATGAAATTGAGTTTGACACCCCTGCGCTAGACTTTTAAAAACTGCTTATGGATGGTAGAATCCACTTGTCCTGCAGTGCTGCCTCGACTTTGAGTGAAGGTGGTGTTTGTTGGAAAGATGAGTGAAGAATAGCAATAGCACTTAGACTTATATACCGCTTCACAGTGCTTTACAGCCCTCTTACAAAGTCAGTATATTGCCCCTAACAATCTGGGTCCTCATTTTACCGGCCTCGGAAGGATGGAAGGCTGAATCAACCTTAAGCTGGTGGGAATCGAACTGCCAAACTGCTGGCAGTCAGCAGAAGAAGCCCGCAGTACTGCATTCTAACCACCGTGCCACCATGGCTCATGTCAGGAGTGTACATCAGGCACCTACATTGGGCAGCAGTGATATAGGAAGATGCTGGAGATAGATTTATCATTCTAGTGACAATGGTAAAGGGACCATGTCATACAGCACAGAAAGCAATGATAATTCACTCCTGTATTTTATTGAGAAACTACAAAGTCAATAAAAAGTGGTTGATGTAGCATTGAATGATGGGCCCTTCTGTTTGGATGTCATTCAATATGCTTTTGTGGATGAGCTGATGATCTTTTGGAACGCTAATGGTGTTTATAACATAGCTACAGTCAACTACACTTTTTACTTTTTAAGTATCGGAAATAGACCAAAATTAGATGCTTTCACTCAGAGGGTCATATTGTTTACTACTCAGGATATGAAAAACAAAGGAACTGTCCTGATTTCATAATCAGAAAACATACTGCAAGAAAAATATCTAAAACGATTCTCAGTCATCCAGGTCATGGTTGTGCCAAAGGTGCTTTTTCAAGAGGCAACTGGACTTTCTTGTTTTTCTTTGAAGATGTTTTGCTTCTCATCCAAGAAGCTTCTTCAGCTCTGACTAGATGGTAGGGAATGGAAGGACTTCTATTCCTTGCAGACAGTCCTTTCAGCAGTTCCATTTGCATTACTCAGGTGTCCCTATAGACACAGATAAATCTCCAAGTGGCTTCAACAACTCTAAAAGAATGCAAATGACCAGCTGTCTGCAAGGAATATAAATCCTTCCATTCCCCACAATCCAGTCAGAGCTGAACAAGCTTCTTGGATGAGAAGCGAAACATCTTCAAAGAAAAACAAGGAAGTCCAGTTGCCTCTTGAAAAAGCACCTTTGGTGCAAGAAGAATACATACGTACAATGCAGTATAATGAGTAATGATAATTCCCACACAATCTTTTATGGACAATCCTTTAACACGATCATCCAAAATTTATGTTCTAACCATTGATACAGAAGAAAAGACTGATCAGTTTATGGTCAAGTTTCATTTGAAATTCACAGAACATACAAGTAAGACATTGCCCTCCTATGAAATCTACATACAGGGCAGGAAGCCTCTGGCTGGATCATGGCAAAACAGAGTTCAAGACAGTAACAGAGTGAGCTTCATGTTCTTTCATGTATTCAGTTTATATGCTGAAACTGGACTGGAAAAAGGTGAATTTGGTTTGAAAATTGGAGGAAGAAACTATCAATCTTTTTTGGGGGGGGGCAATTGCTAAGTGAACACAAGCTCATTGTTCATTATGGAGCATTTCTGCCAGGTTGTGGCAAAAAGGTAAATATTGTTCACATGACTCCAGGTTGTTGCAAATGGCCATAAATGTGAGCCAGTTGCTGGGCACCTGAAATGCAATCACATGACCATGGTGGGGTAGCTTGGTGTAAAAACTGGGTCGCAAGTACCTTTGGGGGATCTGTTGTAACTTTGAAGAGTTGCTAAATGACCAAGTGGAGTTTGTCCATAGAGCTTGGGGATCTAGTGATACATTTCTGAGTGATTTATAATAGAGTGGCAAGGATTTCTGAAGGGCCAGTTTAATTAAACTGGATGAGTATTTTTAATAGTACAAGTAATTTTTATTTAACATCCCCTCATTCAGAATCTGCAAGGGGTATGCAAAATACTGTATTGCAGAGCAGAAACATCTGTGCATTCTTCTCAATATTCTCAGGTAGCTGAGTTCTCCGTTCTCAGCTCTCAGAGCAATTACAAAGAAGATCAGAGAACTTAAAGAAGCTTTGCCTTATCATACTTAACTAAGGCTAAAGTATCTACATCTACTTGCCAAGACTTTGTAACATAAATTCCTTTTCTTTCAATAAATCTAACAGAGGCTGAGAATCCAGTTGTCTTGACTGGGAGTGACTGTTAGAGAAATTTGATTATAGGAATTCCTAACTTTAGTGCTATTTTTGTAAAAAAAAAAAAGTGCCAGAACTCATGCAAAGCTCCCGCTCCAGTCGAAACCCCTTTACGGAGCGGGGTGGGAAAGAAACCACTTTAGGGAGCTTCCGAGGCGCAGACCACGTGAGCAGCATCAGCTGATGGATGCCATTGCTGCAGCTTTTGAGAGGGCGCTTGTTTGGAGTCGGCATGTCTTCTGCCACCTCATCCTCCTCCGCCTCTGATGACACAGAGGCTTCCTCCGGAGCCAGAGTGACCAAGGCGGAGGCAGCGCTGCTGCTTTGGGAGCGCTCCTGGTCCCTCAAAGAGATTCGCTCCAGGAGTCAGTCCTGGTCCCTGGTGGCCAATATGGGGATGAGGACAGGCGGCAGCAGGGGGGGGAGCCCCAAAAACCAAGGCAGAGAAGAGGGTCTGCTTTCAGGGCCGTGGAAATGTTTCCTGGTCAACCTTCGATGCCCCCGATTTCCCTGGGCAGCTTCCTTTCACCAAGCCAGAGCTTTACAGGTAGTCCTCGAGTTACAAGTGTAATGGAGCCTGCCCATTCCACTCGTAACTTGAAAACTCGTAGAATGAATCTCGTTCCTTTAGCGAGATCACTCTCTTCCTCGTTAAAACGCACATGGCTCGTTAACCAAACATGAGTTATCTCAGGGTGAGGAAGGCCATGGAGGGCCTATTGATGGAACAGGCCCCCAAAGCCTCCCTGACCACTAAGATACCTCATGCTTCCCCCTCCCTTCCTGCCACGCGGGACTCACTTGGAAAAGGTCTGTCTCCTCTCTGCCGCGGATCCTGCTACCACTCTGATCTGAGGCCAGGGGACACATCCATAGCCCCCTGAGGCCTGATCCGGGCTCTAGAGGCCTGGAAAAGACCTCTGCTGCCCGGATCTATGGTATCAATTCAGTTTGCCACAAACTTTTTATGGCATCTAAATTAACAAAATTCATACACCTTGCCTGGATGCAAAATAATGCTTGAATAAAATGGTACTTCTGTACCACAGCGTTGTTCACCATCAGATCTATAAACAAGACCAGTGAGCCACACTTACATAATGAGTCATAACATAATGTTTGTTGCCAATGGCTGTGTTCTTCCTCAATGAACTCGTAATACAGACTCCAGCGTCAATTACAACATAGACGTCTTTAATGATAGATAGATAGATAGATAGATAGATAGATAGATAGATAGATAGATAGATAGATAGATAATCTTTATTGTCATTTTTTACTGTGGGCACACATTAGAAATGAAATTTAGTTGCTTGCTCTCAAAGTGTACACATACATAACACACATTTAAACATACTATATACAACATATGTATAGACCTACACCCTTACACCCCTTTATGGATTACTGCCTTATCGTGGCGAAGGGGCTTGTGTAACTCAATGAAGCTATAAGCTATGCCGTGCAGGGCCACCCAAGACGGACAGGTCATAGCAGAGAGTTCTGACAAAATGTGATCCACTGGAGAAGGAAATGGCAAACCACTCCAGTATCTTTGCCATGAAAACCCCATGGACAGTACTAAAAGGCAAAAAGATATGACGCTGGAAGATGAGCCCCTCAGGTCGGAAGGTGTCCAATATGCTACTGGGGAAGAGCAGAGGGCTAGTACTAGTAGTGCCAGAAAGAATGAAGCGACTGGGCCAAAGCCGAAAGGACGCTCAGCTGTGGATATATCTGGTGGTGAAAGGAAAGTCCGATGCTGTAAAGATTTTTTCTCCATAGGAACCTGGAATGTAAGATCCATGAATCAAGGCAAGCTAGACGTAGTCAAAAAAGAGATGACAAGATTGAACATCGACATCTTAGGAATCAGCGAACTAAAATGGACAGGAATGGGTGAATTTAACTCAGATGACCATCAAGTATACTACTGTGGGCAAGAATCCCTCAGAAGAAATGGAGTAGCCTTCATAGTCAATAAAAGAATAGGAAAAGCAATACTGGGATACAATCCTCAAAATGACAGAATGATCTCAATTCGAATCCAAGGCAAACCATTCAATATCACAATAATCCAAATCTATGCCCCAACCACTGGTGCTGAAGAGGATGAAATTGACCGGTTCTATGAAGCCCTACAGCACCTTATAGAATTAACACCAAAAAATGATGTCCTTATCATCATGGGGGATTGGAATGCTAAGGTAGGAAGCCAAAATATAGCCGGAATAACAGGCAAGTTTGGCCTTGGAGTACAAAATGAAGCAGGGCACAGGCTGATAGAATTTTGTCAAGAGAATTCGATGGTCATAACAAACACTCTTTTCCAACAACCCAAGAGACGGCTCTACACATGGACATCACCAGACGGTCAACATAGAAATCAGATTGACTATGTGCTCTGCAGCCAAAGATGGAGAAGCTCTATACAGTCAGTAAAAACAAGACCAGGAGCTGACTGTGGCTCAGATCATGAGCTTCTCGTTGCAAAATTTAGGCTTAAATTGAAAAAAGTAGGGAAAAGCACTAGGCCACTCAGGTATGAACTAAATCATATTCCTGATGAATATACAGTAGAGGTGACAAATAGATTTAAGGAATTAGATCTGATAGACAGAGTGCCTGAAGAACTATGGATGGAAGTTCGCAACATTGTACAAGAGGTAGCAACTAAAACCATCCCAAAGAAAAAGAAATGCAAGAAAGCAAAATGGCTGTCTGAGGAAGCTTTGCAAATAGCTGAGGAAAGAAGGGAAGCGAAAGGCAAAGGAGAAAGAGAAAGATACACCCAATTGAATGCAGAATTCCAGAGAGTAGCTAGAAGAGATAAGAATGCCTTCTTAAATGAACAGTGCAAAGAAATAGAAGAAAACAACAGAATAGGGAGGACCAGAGATCTCTTCAAGAAAATTGGAGATATGAAGGGAACGTTTCATGCAAAGATGGGCATGATAAAGGACCAAAATGGCAGAGACCTAACAGAGGCAGAAGAGATTAAGAAGAGATGGCAAAACTACACAGAAGAACTATACAAGAATGAGCTTAACATCCCAGATAACCACAATGAGATGGTCATGACCTCGAACCAGACATCCTAGAATGTGAAGTGAAATGGGCCTTAGAAAATCTGAGCAACAACAAAGCTAGTGGAGGTGACAGTATTCCAGCTGAGCTATTCAAAATCTTAAAAGACGATGCAGTAAAAGTGCTACACTCAATTTGCCAGCAAATTTGGAAAACTCAACAGTGGCCACAGGATTGGAAAAGGTCAGTTTACATTCCAATTCCAAAGAAAGGCAATGCCAAAGAATGTTCAAACTATCGCACCATTGCACTCATTTCACATGCTAGTAAAGTTATGCTTAAAATCCTACAAGCTAGACTCCAGCAGTATGTGGATCGAGAACTACCAGAAGTACAGGCAGGATTTCGAAGAGGCAGAGGAACTAGAGATCAAATTGCCAACATACGCTGGATCATGGAGAAAGCTAGGGAGTTCCAGAAAAACATCTACCTCTGCTTCATTGACTATGCTAAAGCCTTTGATTGTGTGGATCACAACAAATTGTGGCAAGTTCTTAAAGAGATGGGAATACCAGACCATCTCATTTGTCTCCTGAGAAACCTATATGCGGGTCAAGAAGCAACAGTGAGAACTGGACACGGAACCACTGATTGGTTCAAAATTGGAAAAGGAGTCCGGCAAGGCTGTATACTGTCGCCCTGCCTATTTAACTTATATGCAGAGCACATCATGAGAAAGGCAGGGCTAGATGAATCAAAAGTTGGAATTAAGATTGCCGGGAGAAATATCAACAACCTAAGATATGCAGATGATACCACTCTAATGGCAGAAAGTGAAGAGGAACTAAAGAGCCTCTTGATGCGGGTGAAGAAGGAGAGTGCAAAAGTTGGCTTGAAACTCAACATTAAGAAAACCAAAATCATGGCATCCGGCCCTCTCAATTCCTGGCAAATAGATGGGGAAGAAATGGAGGTAGTGACAGATTTTATTTTTCTGGGCTCCAAGATCACCTCAGATGGGGACTGCAGCCAAGAAATTAAAAGACGCTTGCTCCTGGGGAGGAAAGCTATGGCAAATCTAGACAGCATACTAAAAAGCAGAGACATCACCCTGCCAACAAAAGTGCGTATAGTCCAGGCCATGGTTTTCCCAGTTGCAATGTATGGCTGTGAAAGTTGGACCATAAGAAAGGCTGAGCGCCAAAGAATTGAGGCCTTTGAACTATGGTGCTGGAGAAGACTCCTGCGAGTCCCTTGGACTGCAAGGCGTTCAAACCGGTCAGTCCTAGAAGAGATCAACCCCGACTGCTCTTTAGAAGGCCAGATCCTGAAGTTGAAACTCAAATACTTTGGCCACCTAATGAGAAGGAAGGACTCACTGGAGAAGGGCCTAATGCTGGGAAAGATTGAGGGCAATAGAAGAAGGGGACGACAGAGAATGAGATGGCTGGATGGAGTCACTGAAGCAGTAGGTGTGAACTTAAATGGACTCCAGAAGATGGTAGAGGACAGGAAGACCTGGAGGAATGTTGTCCATGGGGTCGCGATGGGTCGGACACGACTTCGCAATTAACAACAACAACAACAACACCCTTACATATAAGTAACATATAAATATTAATCACTGTCCATCTTGAATACATAATGGAAGGAGGAAGCTTTAGATAATATAAATATATACGCTGTAAACACACACATACACACACAAATGCACCACTGGAAAACCTGAAGGGTCCGGTTAGGGACAGATTGCTATGTAGAAAATCTATATGGTCACTGAGAGTCGACATATCACAAATGATCATGATAGCAATAGGATTTAGATTTACATACTGTTTCACAGTGCTTTACAGCCAGTCTCAGTGTTTCTTCCTGTTCTCCCGGTCTTCCAATTTGCTGGAGTGTCTCCTGGGACTTATAGTACACATAGGGACTATCACCCCGAAGTCCAGACTTGTGAATTTCCAAACTGCTTCTAGCTGGCTATACAGAATTTGGATAAAATCAGCCAATAGGCTTGATTCTGCTGGGCCCTTATGTTTTATGCATGCCTACAAATTGAATCATTGTTATCTCCAGTTTAAAGGATCTCAGTTTAGAAGAGCTGTGAAAAAACTACTGGCAATTAGAATAGAGAAAATACCAAGCTAGACAGACTGTGTTGATCCAGGAGCTTGGCCACCAAAACACTGTATCAAAATAACTTGATTGGTATGTTAAGTGAACCCTCTATGACAGTGGTTCTCAACTTGTGGGTCGGGACCCCATTTGGGGTCGAACGACCATTTCACGGGGGTTGCCAAACAAGGCTGTCCACCATTTTTCCCCCTTTTCTTTGGCCACGCCCCTGGCACCCAGTGATGTATAAGTGGTTGGGGGTCACCACAACATGGGGAACTGTATTATGCGGTCGCAGCATTAGAAAGGTTGAGAACCACTGCTCTATGAGGAATTGTAACTTATTTATTGCACAATGTTTAAATAAACGACATGGTCCATAATATAATAATTCAATGTATAAACCAGGCCAGTGTTTTAATTCACATATTGCATTCAACTCAGAGCAGTGAAAGGCCATACTTATTACTACTATTATTTTTGACCTTCAAAGGTTATAAGAAAAGTGGTTGGTGAAATCAGTGATGATTTATACCCGGTTTCACAAAAGAACTCAAGATGGCATAAATAGCATTCCCTCCTCCTATTTTTCCTAACAGTAATAGCTTAAAGCACTCAATTTGTTCTAGCCACACAAAGGTACACTTCTGAAAATGGTGATTTTTGCAAAATTTCAGTACTGATACAGAAATATTACTGTAAAAAAAAGCTCAGGGTTGTTTATACTGCACCGAACAATTATTTCCTTAACTATGCTTGTTGAATAAATTATAATTGGCTGAGATCTCACATCACACAAAGCCATAAACTGTTTGACATATGGTAACAGCTGAGTTTGTATGAGTTAAGCCAATGTAATTGTAAGATATCCAAAGTCAGTTGAGAATAAGCAGCATTAATACTTGTTAAATTAATAATAAAATTAAAAAAAATTCTATGATTTGATATGGTATACGAATACATGAAACATAAAGGGAGCTTTTAATATTCATTTGGAAGAGGAGTACAATTACCCCAAATATAATATGCTTTCTCCCTTTTATTTCTATAGCTCCCTTCATCTTTTACTGTTGGATATGCCAATGGAATTTCAACATCTAAAAGGCCTTATAGTGCCCATCTCAAATTGAAACCATATTGTCTTAAAATATTCCAATCTTAGTGAAGTTGATATTTATAATTATTTTGTTAGATTTACAGTCCACCTTTTCTAATTCCTCCCCATTTTCCCAGTAAGAATTCTGAGATGTACAATTAATTTTAATTTCATTATTGGGGGAGGGGAGGGAATTTGTAAATTTCAGAAGAATCCCACACTATCTGGAAGGCACTAGATTGAGGATGTGCTAAACCAGGGGTAGTCAACCTTGGCTCTTTTATGACTCGTGGACTTCAACTCTCAGAAGTCCTGTACCAGCTGTGCTGGCTCAGGAATTCTGGGAGTTGAAGTCCACGAGTCATAAAAGAGCCAAGGTTGACTACCCCTGTGCTAAACCAACCAGAGGTAGAACTATCCATCACTTATTAGCTTTGTATAAGACAGTGGTTCTCAACGTTTGTGTGACGGAGACCCCCGTCACACAAACGTGCCACGCATGCGCGGCGCCCCCTGAGGGGGAAAAATGGTGGATCGCCTTGTTTGGCGACCCCCGAGAAATGGTCGATCGACCCCAAATGGGGTCGCGACCCATAGGTTGAGAACCGCTGGTATAAGAGAATAGCTAGAATTTTCTTGGCTTAATTGAAATAGGATTTTAACCACTTGTAAAGCTATTGTTCTAGAAAAAATAAACCACATACTGTATAAATCTTTATATTCTGCATAGGCCGAAAAGGTTTTGCATGTTTTTATAGTTTTTTTCCCCAAGTTGCTTTCTGTCAAAAAACAAGTATTTTAGTGTTTGGATCTTTATAGTATTTTATTTATATCATATACTGTACAGGGTTTATATAGTTTTATCTTTTTAATATTGTAAGCCACCCAGAGTTACCCTGTGGTAGAATGGGCAGCCAATAGATTTTAAAATAAATTAAACAAAAATATTTTAATATTGCTCATCAGAAAATGGAAAAAGCTGCATTTGTTCAGAGATCTTTTGCTCTTTCGTTTACAAAAATACTCATTAGGGAAAACAAAGTTGGGCTGTTGCAGTTGTCTTGTAGTCCTTAAGAATGTAAAAATAAAATATAACGGTGAAAAAGAAAAATGCCACAAATGCTAAGACAGAGGCTTAAATGTTGATCTTAATAAAAAGCCTCAGAAGCACTATCACTAAGGTTCTTAAGTCTTCGTTCTGCTTAAGAAAAAAAAATTCAGCAGGCGCTCAAAAAAATTATTTTGTCCTAAGGAAAAATAATCCCGTTTCATTTAGCAAGGTGAATTCCATGTATGCTTCTAACAGTTATAAGATTTAGAAAACGGCGTTAGAGCCATTCAAAAGAAAATAAAAAGTAAAAGTAAACCTAAGAGGAGTAGCAGCACGCTTAACACAAAGGCAGTTCTCGAGTCGGCAGATAGTTGACTCTGAATGCGCTTGCGCTCTCGATCGTTTGACGCCTTCGCTTCTTGGCCGCCGCCACTCCGCCCACAAGCTCAGATATCGCGAGAGCTCTATCCGAGAAACGGCGGAGGCCAACATGGCGGAAGGTAAGTGAGGTGGGGGAAGTGGCAGTAGCTGCAACTTGAGCGGGAGAGTGGATTTACCCTGAGGCGATTTTATATGGGGTGGAGCGATTCCTTCGGGGTCTAGCAAGAAACGACCGAAAAAGAAGGGGAGGGGCTGAACGCGCCTTATCGACAGGGGTCATCTGTATTTTTGTGTGAACCAGGGGGCGTTACCTGGCAGGGAAAGAGAATCGAATAATCTTTCCCAGCCTGACTTAAGGCTGGTCGGACTACAACTTCCATCGCTCGTAATTAAAGTGATCTTTTGGCTTTCCCGGCGGAGGAAGATGAGAGGTGTAGTATAACGCCGCCAGGCTAGAAAAGCCTGGAGTAAAGAGGGTCGGTCTCGGATAGTGGGGAGGAGGAAGGGTTGGGAGAGAGGAGGCGCAAAAAAAAAAATCAGTGTATCTTTCTGAAATAAGATGTTTTAACACACCTTGCTTCTCGGTGTGATGCTGTCAGGTTGGATTATAGCTCCCCTGCTGCCCAGCCTTATCTGGAAGTGGGCTATGCCTACAATTTTACTGAAAGATCTGTCGATTTTTTGCAACTCACTAAGGAACTTAATTTGCTTCATTTAACTCCAGTGATTGATTAGTGAAGCTGAATATTGGCTGGCAGTGATGTGTTGAATTTTAGAGTTTCTATCTGAGAGAGGGTGCTTTAGAGTCGGTTTTTGACTTCTAGCTATGGTTTTCTTGGCAAGGTTTCTTCCAGAAGTAGTTTAGCATTGCCTGTTTCTTAGGGCTAAGAATGAGTGACTGGCCCAAGGTCCATCCAGTTGGCTTTGTATCTAAGGTGGGACTTGAACTTAGGGTCCTGCAGATTTTAAACTGATACCATAACCACTGCACCAAACTGGCTCTGATATTGAGAGAATGCAGAACTATTTTTTTTTTGCTAGGAAAGCCCTTCCCTAAGAAAACTGTTTAACAGTGATCCAGATTCTTAGTATGTTTAGCTCAGGTTTGCTTGAATTGACTGATACAAATGACCTTTAGTTTCTCTGCTTTCTTTCCCATTATCTTTTACCTAATTATTAAAGTGGCACTGCCAGCAATTTTAGCTAAACCTAGGACTTCTTCTAAGCTATATGGAGGGAATAATAGCTAGATTAATCCAACAATATCTGGGAATCCATAGATTTCTCATTCCTAATTCTCAGTGGTGGAATATGGGTCACCAATGTCCCAAACAAGCCAAGTCTTTCCTGGTTTTGCCTGAAATTATTGGGGATTAAATATGAACTTTCTGCTTATAAAATGATGACCTTACTGTTTGGCGCTCCTTGTTAGTTACATGGATTCTCCATAGCTGCAGGCAGAAACTTTTCCCTTGATCTCAACCATCATATCAGTGATCTCACATTTATACATGTTTTAGATTCCACTGTAGTCTATGAAGCAGCAAAGATTATGAAACTTTCATCATTTTCTAATGCTTGTTATATGATTATTGTTTCCTCTTTGAAGTCCCCTAAATGATAGGCTGATGATGAAATTTCAAGATCCAAGGTTTTAAATGGTTATTCAGCATTTGTAGTAGGCTGAATTCACATATCACATTATGTCGTGGTTTCTATGTTATACTATGCCAGTTTTAATGAAAATTTGTTGAACAAATAGTGGCCAGATTCAGCTGAATAAGCCTAAATCACAATTTACAAGCCACATTTTAAACTAAAATCAAAATAACCTTAGATGTGAATCTAGTGAACCTAGTTACCTACGAAAGAAGCAGTAAGGGGTTGTTGGCCTAAAGGTTGTATTGTACTGTGCTATACTATACTATTACTATTAATTACTATTATATTACATTACATTACATTACATTATATTATTATAAAAAGGTAAATATTTTTCTGTCAGTCATGTCTTGATGCTCATCTCCATTTCTTGACTGAGGGAGCCAGCCAAGATGCTTAAACCTAAATCCAGGTTAATAAAATAGTTATTAAATTCACATAACATGAATGCCCAGCCCAATAAAGTATTTAGCTTAATGTGATTGCTTGATACTTCCTACCTCAATACAGAAATTGCACCTTTGTGCTCATCTCCTGTTGGTTAATTTGAGCTGTAAGAAAGAATTTTGGGCGAGATAAGTGAAAAGGTTTCTAAATTTGAATTAATTATTCCACATTAGTTCTTTTTTTTAATTGAAAAGTTTTATACAAGTTTTTAACAATATCCCCCCCTAAAATAACCCCCTCCCTCCCCCCCTCACTTCCCAGAGCTGGTTACAGGGTTACAAATAAACAAGCAAATTCTAAATAAACTTATCTAGCTATACAAATAACAAAATCAATAATGTACTTTAACTCGAATACAAAACAAATTTAAGCAAATAAAAAAAACTTTAACAATATAAGCAATTCCAAATTAAAAACTAAAAATTATTCATAATCTAAATAATACTTTTTAATCCCATATCAACTCTAACCCATATTTACTCTACATGTAATTTATCCATCTTCTCCACGCTGAGATGTATATTTCTTTTAAACAACCATTCATCCATAATAAACAAAAAATTTTCCCTCCAGTATAACCCAACCAACAAACTTACATTCAATAAACTTGACTATTTGCTTTTTTCCCCACCCCTAAGTAGATCTATTAATACCCTCCTACTTAAGAAATTTCAACAAACCATTCATCTTAATCACTAAAATTCTCACAAACAGATATCATTAGAATTTAAATTCTTTTACACATTTACCCATAATATCTTATAATTATTTTTATACACTTTAAATTAAAAATTTATAATATATATACTCCCAAATATTTAAACTTTTCCACTAAATCGACACCTTCTATTCTTTTTCTTTACATCTACATACTACACAAATCATTCACTATTCCTTTAAAACATACTAAATCAAATTACCAGCTAAACTAACATTTATTGTTCTTTTTCTTTACATCTACATATTACACAAATCATTCACTATTCCTTTAAAACATCTTCTATCTCAAAAAACTACTACAAAAGTTCATCATTTCCTTTTCTTTATACCAACATCTGCCTTCTGCTGTTCTTTTACTTTACGTCTATAGGCTGTACGAGTCATTCTCGGTTTCTTTAAAAAATCTTCTATCACAAGAGACTGCTGCAGAGGTTTAGCCTGTATGTCTCCTATATCAACCGGCTGCCCTTCCAACTTTTCTTCTATAATCTCAGGTCGCAAAGATGATGGAGAGCCCGCCTTCAAAACAGAAGTATAAAAATCTTTCGCGTTTGAAATTGTATTAAGTCTATGATATATCCCGGCACAATTCAACACTATTCCAGCCGGTATCTCCCATCTGAACTGGACCTGTCGTTTTTTGAGCTCATCAGTCAAAAAAGCAAAATCCTTTCTTTTTCTAAGAATTTTTGAAGGTATTTCTTTTAAAATTATAACACCTTGAGTTGCAGTTTGAAATCTCTGCTTATAAAAAGCCTGTAAAATTTCATTACGAAGTGATCTCCTAGAAAAATAAATAATTATGTCTCGTGGCAAATTCCTCTGCCTCGCAACCCTTGAATTAACCCTAAAAACTTTTTCCGTCTCAGTATTTCTTCAGGCTCAGCCCCCAAAATGAAAGCTATATCTTTTGCCACCACTTGTCTCAAACCTTCTTATATGTTTTCCTTCATTCCCCTTATTCTTAAAGCAAATTCCATGTCTCTATATTGTAACATAGTAATTTCATCCTATATTATTTCCACCTTATTTTCTACTTTATCAATTTGATTTCCAGTTTTTCAAAATTTTCCACAACATCATCAATACGATCATCCAGACGATCTATATGACCAACAAACTTTTGAAACACAGACGCAATGTCCTCTCTCAGTTCCCTAATTTTATTTTCAAGAAATTCCTCCATCTCTTCTTTAATCTGTTGTGCCTTATTTCCCAAGGCATCCTGTAAATCTTTAAGTGTACATGTTGGTAACGATTGAGAAGGTGGTGGTAACTTAAACTTAACTTGCTGAGCTGTCTGCATTACCGAGAAGATTGAGGCTTTAGAAACAGTAGAAGCTCCGAGACGCTTTGAAGCCATTTTATTTTTAAGACCACTTGTTAAAAAATCTGCTAAAATCTTATAAAATCAACAAGTACCAAAAGGGGGAGGAAAAAAGAAAAAAAAAACCCTTAAAAGAAAAAAGAACATTCTTGAATTTTATATAAATACAAAATCTGTTACATTGTTTCAAATAGAAGTTCCGGTCCTTTCACTCAAAGAATCAATATCTCAGCGCTATTTTTCACCACTCTTAATTGAAAAAAAAAGGAAAAGATAAATTCTTTTTCAGAGTTAAAGTCTCAGAATAATCACCATTTTAATCTCTCCTGGTCAGCTCTGTCTGCTTTAAATTTTACTCACAAATTCATTTTAAGCGCAGATGTGGAAGCATCCTGGAATGTGGAGGACACCACAGACTCCGTGGGAGCTCTCACCCTCCGACCACCAAAAAGAAAGCTTTGGGGTCTCGGGGAGCTCTACCACTATCTGAGGAAAGCGCACCTCCTCCCCTTCACCCGGGGAGAGAGGTTCCAAGCCGCTAGACAGCTGTTGCTCGCTGTCTCAACTGGCTTTGACACTTCCCAGGGTGGACGGCTGAAAAAAGCCGCCATCGGCGTGGCCGTCGCCACCGGAAGCCCCAGTTCTTGATTGCCCTAATTCTGAGTAAGATGGGATATTGAGAAGTAATTGGTCTCTTTAGAATGTATATTCTTAATGGATTCTGCCATTAACAAAATTATTGTAATGCTGATCTATTTGAAAACCAGTTATGATGTCATGCTTTAATTCATGCTCAATAAATTTTGACTCATTGCTCATTTTGCCCATCTTTACAAAGTTATAAATGTAGCTTCCATGTTGAAAGAACATACAGAAATAAACATAAGATAGTTTAGGATAGAATGAATGTATTTTTTAACTTTTAAAGTGGAGATAAAATGTTATTCTAGTCAATTCTATAAAGGTATGTTTTTATATAGGAAACTTTACTAATTTAAAATGCTTATGATCCATTTTCCTGACAGCTTAAATATTTCTTGAAAGCAAATTTGAAAACAGTACAGAATTGGTTGATGATTTTGCAGATTTTGACTTCCTCCTCCTGCCAGAATCCTGTGTTCTCTGTTTTTCTCTGTAAGAAAGCATTGTTAGAGGAAAGGAAGAATTCTAGAATTTCACTGGAAAATGACCAACTTGTTCAGACTTCTTTTCCTCTTCTGCATTTCTTTGTAGTATGTTTGTTTTCTGTACTGAAGTTTGGTAGCATAGCACAGCAGAAAGGTTACTGTAGGGGAAGTTTTGCAAAATCAAATGGAACTTAATTCTCTGAGGCATGGTTTTACAACAAGTTCTGTTATATTTTCTTAAATTATTTGTTTTTATTTTATCAGTTCTAAATAAAATTGCAGTGATTTATGAAGTAAAAGTATATGCAGCTCATCTTTAAATAATATGCATGTCATCATCTTAGGAAAGGTATCTCCTATGAATGCAATTAACCAGAATGCCTCTTTAAAAAATAAGCTGCTAGCAGTTCTTGAAAGAAGTTATATGAAAAATAAGGCTTCAAAGTTCAGCCAGTCAATTAAACACATGTTTGATTAACCACTAGAAGGATAATAGTATATCATTGTGTAGAACTACTTATGCTTTCCAAATAGCAGCTGTTGAATATTGAATATGTCTGTGTGGCTGAAGAATAATTAAATGCTGTCATTTTTGGCAGATAAATCTAGACTTGGTAAATCGCAGCTTTCTGGGCATCTAGAAATGTTGTACTGGATTCCGAAACGAAAATTTAAGACAAATACTGTGCACAGTATAAAACTATCTAATAATTGCCATCAACTTGATACCTTTAAAAAGTATAATTGATATTTTAAAATTTGATTTAGTTTGTTTTTCCTAAGAAATATCTATCTGCAGATGTCCATAAAACTATGTATAGAAGCCTTTTTAAAATACATACATACATACATACACACACACACACACACAAACACATATATTTGTTTTCTGAGGTTTTTGTGGGTGTTTGTATGTAGGTCTTTGGTTATTCGGGTTTTCTCCCGCGTAAAATTGGAAGTGTCTTGGCGACATTTCGATGAAGTCCCATTCGTCATCTTCAGGCTGGTGTTTTCGGCTTCATGCACTGGCTATTAGAAGGCAGGAGCAACGCTCACAAGTGTGGGCCCATATGTCCAGCTCTGGCCACACTTTCGATCTAGCTAACGCAGAGGTTATAGCTCGTGAGACTACCAAGGGTGGCCGCCTACTTAAGGAAGCCTGGCTCCCTAATGAAAATTCCTTCAACCGGCATATAGACCTTGTACCGGCCTACCAGACGCTTAGGAGATGGGAACAACAGCACCACAGCCTACTGAGAAGACGTTTAACTCTTTCTTGGCAGGATTGAGGTGGTAGAATGATGGATGAGACAGGCACGATTTCCAAGGAAGAAGATGACAGCGTTTTACATAATTGGGATGATGGCTCTATAGATGGGACGACCACGACTCACATGGACCGAGATGATGGACCAAATGGCCTTAAGCCAGGGATGGAAGCACTGAGGCGATCTGGAAGGAGGGGGAGGGAAGGGGAAGACAGACAGCAGGAATGCCGGAACAGCTGCTTGTTGCAGGACTGGGGTGGAGGAATTACAACAACGGCCTTGGGGGTGGGGGAGGATAATGGCCTTGGGAGGAAGGGGGACTGGGCACAGGGACGGATTGACAGCCACCCTCCAAGTGCTTGCACACACTCAAAAAGAGCACTTGAGGATCGTAAAACAACCAGTGGAGTCAAAGACAGTTTGCCTGATGCAGAACAACTCAGTGTGATAAGGATTAACACAATCAACGGGCCGATGACATGCTCAAGGAGCCGGGCTCAGAGGCAGGAGGCTATATGAGCTGCCTTCCCAATCTCCTGCTATTCTAACTCTGATGACGCCGGCAGTTTTTTTGCCGGACGAAAGCTTAGTAACTCTTTTTAACCACAGGCTTGTTTATATTAAACAGGATGGTTTATTATATCCTGGTGTTCGTTTTTTCTTTTATCTGTTAGCATAATGCCCAGGATTCACATTTTTAGTATTTTAAAAGACACACACACACACACACACACACGTGTTTTATATAACATGCACACAGCCGAGGCTCGAATCTCAGAAGGGTAAGTGTGGCTGAAGAGAGTTAAGAAACTCGAAATAGTTATCCCATTCTCCCTTAATTCTTTGTTAGCAATCCAAATTTTATAATGAATAAAATTATGTCTTTGGTTATTCGGGTTTTCTCCCGCGTAAAATTGGAAGTGTCTTGGCGACGTTTCGACGAAGTCCCATTCGTCATCTTCAGGCTGGTGTTTTCAGCTTCGTGCTTCAAGGAGCAATGTGTGATCTTAGTTGTTTCTTCCTTTTAACTGCCAGTGGGGGTATGAACTGATTGGGTGGGAGCTTGGCTGTGTTCTGATTGGGTGGAGGTGGATAAAATTTTAGAAATATATACAATGTCGCAGTTGTGACTGACACGCCTGTGGATGGCTCTAGTTTGAGCTGATACAAGGCAAAAGATTTCTTTCTCCCATATTTGGGTTGACAGAGTGTATCAAATACCACTCAAGATATAGATATAGATATTTATATATATAGATATTCATATACATATACATATATATATATATGTAGGTCTTTGGTTGTTCGGGTTTTCTCCCGCGTAAAATTGGAAGTGTCTTGGCGACGTTTCGACGAAGTCCCATTCGTCATCTTCAGGCTGGTGTTTTCAGCTTCGTGCTTCGAGCAGCAATGTGTGGTCTTAGCTGTTTCTTCCTTTTAACTGCCAGTGGGGGTATGAACTGATTGGGTGGGAGCTTGGCTGTGTTCTGATTGGGTGGAGGTGTGTTCTGATTGGTTAGGGGCTTGGCTGTGCTCTGATTGGCTGGGGGCTTGGCTGTGCTCTGATTGGCTGGGGGGTTGGCTGTGCTCTGATTGGCTGGGGGAGTGTTCTGTTTGGTTGTGCTCAGGTTAGTCTGAGTTGCAGGTAGGTTTAAGATGGTGGGCTGCCTTGCTATTTTTTGGCTTCGCGTTCGTGGTCGTGCCTCAACTTCACGGAGGGTGTCAGTTTGCTTCATGTATGGATTGGAGGGGTTTAAAGTGGCTAATGATGCAGCTGTGGTCTGGCTTCTGGTTTGTGGTCGTGCCTCATCATCGGTGTGGCTTTGGGTTTGCTTTTTGCGTGGATGTGTGGTGGTGACATCCTGTGTGGTTTTTGTGAGTGTGGGTCTGGTATCATTTTTTGTGTTAGGGAGTCGTTTGTCAATAAGGGCGGGTTTCCAAATGGCTGGTAGGCGGGAGGTATCATCTCGCTTGTTCATGCTGTGTGGGCGTTTTTCTATCTTGATGGCTTCTCTGATTATTCTGTTATTAAAATGTTCACTTTTGGCAATGGTTCTGGTATTTTTAAAGTCAATTTCATGTCCTGTGGCTTTAAGGTATTGGACCAGAGAAGATGTTGGTTCCTCTTTTTTGACTGAGTTCTTATGTTCTTCAATGCGTGCACTTATTCTTCTGTTGGTTTGTCCGATGTATGTGTTGGGACAAGCAGTGCATGGGATTTCATATACTCCTTGATTTTCTAATTCAATTTTCTCTTTGGGGTTTCTTAGGATGGTGGATATTTTTCTGTTTGTGCAGAATGCTGTTTTGATGTTGTGTTTATGGAGGATCTTACTGATTCTGTCTATGGTGCCTTTTATGTATGGGAGGAGGGCTTTGCCGTTTTCTTGTTCTCTGTCTTGGATTTTAGTGGGGGTTTCTTTTTGGATTAGGTTTGTAAAACCTAATCATAAAACCCACTAATCATAAACCCACTAAAACCCATACATAAACATAAACCCACTAAAACCCATACATAAACCCATCATTAGCCATTCTGAGGTTTTCGCGGGTGTTTGTATGTAGGTCTTTGGTTGTTCGGGTTTTCTCCCGCGTAAAATTGGAAGTGTCTTGGCGACGTTTCGACGAAGTGTCATTCGTCATCTTCAGGCTGGTGCTTTCGGCTTCGTGCTTCTACCGAGAGGATATAGAGATCGAGAGCAGTGTGAATGGGGGGGAAATGCAAATAAGGGTAGAACATGATAGAAACTGTAAAAAAGATCACTGTGTTGATGGAGGGAGGGATACAAAGGAACCAGGCATACGTATTCAAAAAAGGAGGGCACACAAGGGCTTGTATGAGGAGGAAGGAGATATTCAAGGGATTCAGTCTGACGTGGAGTCCGAGAACATTGATAATGGGGTGAAAGAGCAAGTAGATGTCAGACGAAATGGCAACGACAGAAACGGAGTTTATGCAGCCAAAGAGAGGGAAATGGAAAGCAAGGGATGGGGAGAAAGGCTGAGAGCGCGCCCCCATAGAATGAGGGATGACAATTGGGGAGCAAGTAAAGATCAGAAGAAGGAGGAAGGTAGGAGACACGGAGGTGTGAAGAGGGAACAACTTAGAGATACGAATGACCAAAAAAGGGGAGGAAAGAACCTCCCTAATTCAAGACAGTGGGAGGTAGAGGGGAACAATGACACACCCACAAGCAGCAAAAGCAAGAAAAGAGGAGTCATCAGTATGGAAGCCATAATTAAAAAGCAGTTAAATCAATTAGGACCTACGACAAGATCTAGGAGCCATGTGCAAATGACGGCTCACCTATAAAGGCACTCTCCCACAGACCAGCATTAACCCTGACGATGTCAGAAGTATCTGACGAAAGCTTGGTGATCGGTGATGGTATTAAACTTTTATAGTTTATTATATTCCTGGTGTTCACGTTTTATTGGTAATTGACTATGGATTCACCCAGGAATCACATTTTTATTTTCACTATTCATATATATATATATATATATATATATATATATATATATATATATATATATATATATATATATATATATATATATATATGAATAGTTGAATCCTTTCCAAAGGATTCAACTTTGCAGTCACTCCCAAACACATCCCCACTGAAACCATTATATGTGGAGTTGAAACCAGCCTGACCAAAATCAACCCCGACGATGCTAACAGAATCAGACTCGAAATCACCAACATCCTCTGTACCAGCAAGCCACCCAAAAGCAACTTACCCAAAGAGGAACAGACAGCACTACGTAACCTGAAAGAAGACACCAGCATAATAATCCTACCAGCAGACAAGGGCAACGCCACGGTGGTTATGAACACATCTGACTACCAAACCAAATTAACCAACCTACTCCAAGACTCCACATACAAACCCCTAAATACAGATCCCACCACCTACCTGGAAAAAACCACCAGATCCAAAATAAAAGCCTCTCCCATTAGCGAAGAGATCCAGCAAAGAATCATTCCCAGAGAGAAATCATCCAGATGCCCCAAACTCTATGGTCTCCCCAAGATACACAAGGAAGGAATCCCACTCAGACCTATAGTCAGCTCCATAGGCTCACCTCTACAAAACCTAGCCAAATTTCTCGCCAAACAACTACAGCCCTATGCAGAATCCATCACCTCACACGTAAAAAACTCATTCCACTTTATAGAGATCATAAAGAAACAAAACTTACAGCCCAGCGACCTACTTGTGAGCTTTGATGTCATATCCCTCTTCACCCAAGTGCCTATCAAAGAAGCCTTGACAGCTATCCAAAACAAATATAACCCCCCCAAACACATCTTAGATCTGACCAACCACTGCCTATCCAACACATACTTCATCTATAATGGACAAAAATACAAACAAACAGAAGGAGCACCCATGGGATCACCCCTCTCACCTGTCATTGCAAACCTCTACATGGAACACTTTGAAACCCAAGCTCTAGAAAAATCGGATCACAAACCCAAACTCTGGCTCAGATACGTAGACGACACCTTCATAATCTGGCCACATGGGAAAGAAAAACTGGACAACTTCCTCACACACCTCAACAGCCTACACCCCAAAATACAGTTCACCATGGAAACAGAAGCTAACAACCAACTTCCCTTCCTGGATGTCTTAGTCTACAAGAAATCCAATGGCTCCCTAGGACACACCATCTACCAGAAGAAAACACACACAAACCGCTATCTGCACGCTCTCTCACACCACCACCCAGCACAGATCAACTCTGTAGCCAAGACACTCATCTCCAGAACAAAACGCTTAGCTGACGAACAACACCTAAAAACTGAACTACACACTCTCACCAATGTACTAACATCCAATGGATTCCAAAGAAATAAGATTACAAACCTAATCCAAAAAGAAACCCCCACTAAAATCCAAGACGAAGAACAAGAAAACGGCAAAGCCCTCCTCCCATACATAAAAGGCACCACAGACAGAATCAGTAAGATCCTCCATAAACACAACATCAAAACAGCATTCTGCACAAACAGAAAAATATCCACCATCCTTAGAAACCCCAAAGATAAAATTGAATTAGAAAATCAAGGAGTATACGAAATCCCATGCACCACTTGTCCCACCACATACATCGGACAAACCAACAGAAGAATAAGTGCACGCATTGAAGAACATAAGAACTCAGTCAAAAAAGAGGAACCAACATCTTCCCTGGTCCAACACCTTAAAGCCACAGGACATGAAATTGACTTTAAAAATACCAGAACCATTGCCAAAAGTGAACATTTTAATAACAGAATAATCAGAGAAGCCATCGAGATAGAAAAACGCCCACACAGCATGAACAAGCGAGATGATACCTCCCGCCTACCAGCCATTTGGAAACCCGCCCTTATTGACAAACGACTCCCTAATACAAAAAATGATACCAGACCCACACTCACAAAAACCACACAGGATGTCACCACCACACATCCACGCAAAACGCAAACCCAAAGCCACACCGATGATGAGGCACGACCACAAACCAGAAGCCAGACCAGAGCTGCATCATTAGCCACTTCAAAGCCCTCCAATCCATACACGAAGCAAACTGACACCCTCCATGAAAATGAGGCACGACCACAAACGCGAAGCCAAAAAATAGCAAGGCAGCCCAAAATCTTAAACCCCTCTGCAACTCAGACTAACCTGAGCACAACCAAACATAACACTCCCCCAGCCAATCAGAGCACAACCAACCCCCAGCCAATCAGAGCACAGCCAACCCCCCAGCCAATCAGAGCACAGCCACGCCCCTAACCAATCAGAACACACCTCCACCCAATCAGAACACAGCCAAGCTCCCACCCAATCAGTTCATACCCCCACTGGCAGTTAAAAGGAAGAAACAGCTAAGACCACACATTGCTGCTCGAAGCACGAAGCTGAAAACACCAGCCTGAAGATGACGAATGGGACTTCGTCGAAACGTCGCCAAGACACTTCCAATTTTACGCGGGAGAAAACCCGAACAACCAAAGACCTATATATATATATTATATATATATATATATATATATATATATATATATATATATATATATAAATTAATATATATATATTAATTTTCTGAGGTTTTCGCGCGTTTTTGTATGTAGGTCTTTGGTTATTCGGGTTTTCTCCCGCGTAAAATTGAAAGTGTCTTGGCGATGTTTCGATGAAGTCCCATTCGTCATCTTCAGGCTGAAGCACGAAGCTGAAAACACCAGCCTGAAGATGACGAATGGGACTTCATCGAAACGTCGCCAAGACACTTCCAATTTTACGCAGGAGAAAACCCGAATAACCAAAGACCTACATATACATACATACATACATATATATTGTATGGAAACAGTAAGCAGACTACCTGAAAGCATTTAAAAATGATAAAAAGGAAGTTAATTATCTTCCTAAATAATAACTAGGGTTCTGAATGTGGGAATTTCAAAAGTAAGACACTTACACAGAAAAATCTTGCATTATCACTATACAGGATCAAATACAGCGAGCAGGGCAGCAATGAAAGAATATGGATAGTTTTATATGCTAATCATATGGTCCGAAATTGGCATTTTTAAAATTGTGCATAGCTTGTTGGAGGGATGGGGAAAAACATAACTATGTAAAAAATTTTCTTCTGTTAAAATATATTTTTATATTTCATTTCTATTTCATTTCTTTTTTTAATTAATTACTTGGAAGTATAAGCAAACAGGAAAAAAGGGATGAATACAATACGAATAAGAGATTTCTAATATTGCCAGTACTCTGGACATTGAAGTATGTTTCTACAACTTAGCCATTGTTTCATTGCAACAATGAACTTATATACAAGTTAGTAAAGTTTAATAAAACTATCACATCTGTTTTTTTCTTTAGCAAAGTTTCAATCAATCTTGGCTTAAATGCAGGGACTGCAGCTTGAGAAGTTCCCCAGCCAACAGGGCCAAGGGTTGGGGATTGTCTCAGAGTTGCAGTTTAAGCACATCTGGAAGACACCCAGTTGGGAAAGATGACTTTACATAAATGAAAACTCACTTTCTGAAAATCCACAGCCTTTTTTTTTTGTATTTTATAGTTGTAACTTATTTTAGTAGTAGTTTATGTAAATGAGTAGTAATTGATAAATTTCTCTTATCTTTTCTCCAATGAATTTGGGTCTTTGTGTAGCTATAATGTTTTTCAGCTTGTTAGAAAACTATGTCCAGAGGAACAGAGAAATATTGTTTTGTAGGGCTACTCCAAATCTCTGCACTTCCCTACCCCAGGATGACCTCCTCATTAGGAAGTCATTCAATTTGTAATTTGAATCAACTACTTTAATTTTAATTGGTCGTTGTTTAAAAATTATATTTAGATTACTGTTGGCTTGCAATTTTATCTTGCTCATAAATTTTCTATTGTGTTGTAACTTGGAAGAATATTTTTTTTGCAAGCCCACTTGAAACTCCTAGAGATAAACATAGTATAAATCTTTAAAAAGAAGTAAATAAGTGTAAGCTGGCTCTTTTAGTATTTTTTTCAGGATAGGATGGAAATTTAGGGGATCGTACTTGGTACAATAAATGTGGACTGATTTGGGACAAAGCTAGGGAGCTTAAAATATAGAATTGCAGTCAGCTGAATTCACTTTATTTGTTCCTTAAAAGCTTGAATAAGCAGGCTTATTCTCCTTTGTAACTGGATCAAAGAGATTATGCAGATAAAAGTATTAAATGTAAAGCTAACTCATTATTCAATAAAAGTTATCTGATCAATACTGGAACCTTTAGTATCTGAAGGAAGGGAACTTGATTTTCTCACAGATTTCCTGGCTGTGTTAGCAGGATGTCAGTCTGAAAATTTTGGCAATTAATAACATTTTGCTTCAGAGGCATAGCTGATTTTTCCACCCCCTTCTGTCACCCAGACAGGAAATTTTGCTCTTGTTGCATTTGTAAGAATGTCAGTATGGTTTAAGTTGAAATGTTTGTAAGAATCATGTAGTTGAAGTCCAGCCTTGCTAGAAGAAAGTGTTTCTGTTTGATCATTGTGATTTTGTAGATGTCTAGGAAATGTTTTGATATTTTTATTGTCTGTTGATCAAATCTCATGTTGAGTATTGTGTTAAGAAGGATTCAGGCAAACTGGAGCACATACAAAGAAAGACACGAAATGATAATCAGGGAACTGAAAACAATATTGAGACAATTGGGCATATTTAGCTTTGAGGAAAATAGAGAGTTGTTTACCTCACCATAGCATTCTTCAAGTACCTAAACAAGTTAGACAGAAAAAGACTAAGTTCTATTGTCTATTATTTTTGAGTGCCAAATATAAGTGATGCAGGCAGATTCTAGTTGAATATTAAGAAAAAAATCCTAACAGTAGAACAGTTATGGCTATTATCAAAAGAGAAAGCTTTCCTAGACTTGATGTGTTCTTTGTTGTTGTTAGTTGCGAAATCATGTCCGACCCATCGCAACCCCATGGACAACGTTCATGTCCTCTACCATCTTCTGGAGTCCATTTAAGCTCATGCCTTCAATGACTCCATCCAGCCACCTCATTCTCTGTCGTCCCCTTCTTCTATTGCCCTCAATCTTTCCCTGCATTAGGCCCTTCTCCAGTGAGTCCTTCCTTCTCATTAGGTGGCCAAAGTACTTGAGTGTCATCTTCAGGATCTGGCCTTCTAAAGAACAGTCAGGGTTGATCTCCTCTAGGACTGACCGGTTTGATTGCCTTGCAGTCCAGGGGACTCGCAGGAGTCTTCTCCAGCATCATAGTTCAAAGGCCTCAATTCTTTTGCGCTCAGCCTTTCTTATGGTCCAACTTTCACAGCCATACATTGCAACTGGGAAAACCATGGCCTTGACTATATGTACTTTTGTTGGCAGGGTGATGTCTCTGCTTTTTAGTATGCTGTCTAGATTTGCCATAGCTTTCCTCCCCAGGAGCAAGCGTCTTTTAATTTCTTGGCTGCAGTCCCCATCTGAGGTGATCTTGGAGCCCAGAAAAATAAAATCTGTCACTACCTCCATTTCTTCCCCATCTGTTTGCCAGGAATTGAGAGGGCCGGATGCCATGATTTTGGTTTTCTTAATGTTGAGTTTCAAGCCAACTTTTGCACTCTCCTTCACCCGCATCAAGAGGCTCTTTAGTTTCTCTTCACTTTCTGCCATTAGAGTGGTATCATCTGCATATCTTAGGTTGTTGATATTTCTCCCGGCAATCTTAATTCCAACTTTTGATTCATCTAGCCCTGCCTTTCTGATGATGTGCTCTGCATATAAGTTGAATAGGCAGGGCGACAGAATACAACCTTGCCGGATTCCTTTCCCAATTTTGAAACAATCAGTGGTTCCGTGTCCAGTTCTCACTGTTGCTTCTTGACCCGCATATAGGTTTCTCAAGAGACAAATAAGAGGAGGCAGATGTTAAATTTTGAGGACGCTTTAAACTGAGCATGGAGCTGAACTCAATGACTTCTTTGGCCTCTTCTTATTCATAAATTACTGTTAAACATATATGCCATTGAGAGACCACTAAGGAAGAAAGCTTATTAAAATAATGTTTTTTTTTTCATTTATTTTTTGCCTTTATTATTTTTATAAATAACTCAAAGGCAGCAAACAATATTCCTTTCTCCTCCTATTTTCCCTACAGCAACAACTCTGTGAGATGAAATGGGCTGAGAGAAAGTGGCCCAAAGTCATCCAGCCAGCTTTGATGCCTAAGACAGGACTAGAAGTTGTCCTCTTCTGGCTTCTAGCCTGGTGCCTTAACCCACTTAATCTTTTCTTCAACCCCTTGGAATACCTTTTGTGGCCACAAACCATAGCTCCAGATCCCCAAGATGTAAGATTTAAATCATAATATTTCTTCAAGCCTTCAACATTGTGACCCCCCCAGGGGTCCATGGACCACAGGTTGAGAACCACTGGATCAAACTGACTTACCTCCTGTTATTTATTTTTATTTATTACATATTTATGCCATCCAGCTCCCCTACAATGTGACTCTGGGCGGCTTATCATTTTTAAGGTAAGGATGTTAGGACTAGGTTAGTTTTCAAACGTTTGTTTTTTGCTCTCATAAATTCTGCTTACGACTTCGATATTTCATAGAAGCAAAGCCAGGAAAGGAAAAATCTATTGACTGGCTTCAAATGACACGCTGAACCTGTGGTTTATTGAATATGTCAATATTAAGCTTTGTTTTGCAATATCTTATAGCAATCTCCTTTAAATATTGCTGATCCCTTATATAAACTGCAGTAAAGAATTTAACCAAAACACAGGATAAGACTAATTCACACTGTGACTTAGTATAATAGGTACAATCCATTGAAATTGGTATGTTTGGCTATGGTTTGGTTACAACTTAAACTGGTATTCCAGTTATTGCTAAATAACTTTATTTAATGACTAATGTTGAACATAGAATCCACTAAGTATGAAATTCTTATTTATTAAATTTTATTGTAGGGTTGTCTCCTTGGAGCTGGCTCTTTTTATCAAAGGTCCTATTGCAGCCTCCCCCCACTTTTTTACTTCAAATTTAATCTCAAAAGTGGGTAAAAATGCTAGACCACATATTCCGTTCAGATTCCTGAACACATTGGAAACAAGCTGCTACTATGAAGCAATTCCCACTAATCTTTGCAACAAGTTAATGTATTGCACAAACAAGTTAGTGTATTGCACATTTTAGTGTATTGCACATCGCCCTCATTGTACTGATTGACCTTGATCTTTACCTTACTAAGTAACTCAAAAATAACATTTAAAAATGAAAGAATTGGCCCAGAGAAGTTTTGGAGCTGTTTTTACAATGTAGATTTTCTAATACTAGAATTTAGAAACTTACATTAACATGGTGATGCAATTTTTCTTTGCTTATGTAAAAGGACTTTATATATATTGATGGTTTTTATATTACTGATGTAAAATCATCTGTGTTTTCCCAATTTTTGGTGCATTGCATCAAAATGCAGTTAATATTATATCTGTAATTTTTTTTTAAAAGAAAATCTTGCTGTGGCTAGGGGCTTGATAGAAAAGAAATGGTTATTGCTGTTGGGGTTTATAAGAAAATTGCTAAAGGGTAGAGTGATGTCTCTTTACCATCATAAGATACTGCAAATTGATTCAGTAACTGAGCACCCTGACTAAACTGCCCTCACACATGGTTGGTATGCTGCACAGTTGGCTGAAATTGTATGCAGAATTTTCTCATCTATATTATTGGGCCAATGCATCCAGATCCAGCAGTCTTCCTCTTTTGGAATGATTCTTAAGCTTGATATTTTTGGGGAGGCATTCTGAAAGGTAACAAGTACATATTTTCCCAGCTTTTCTGCAAGTAAGAGCATTACAGAATCAGCCAAAGACCCATTGAGTCCAACATTCAGTGTCAAAACTGGATTCATTCTGAAAATTCACAGACATGGATGTGAGAAAGATAGGCACCCTTCTCTGTCACTTCACAGAAACTAGTATTTAAGATACGCAGTTTAAGAGGTAGTAGATACCCATTCAGATTAGTTATTGTTGCTAAACTGAACCTTGCATGAATTTGCCTTAGTCCCCTTTTACAACTTTGTAAATTGCAGGCCAGTTTTGGATAGCACAAGGTTGGTTTTTTTAAAATATTATGAAGGAAAAATTTCCTTTATTGGTCTAGAATCCCAACACATATCATTTCAGTGATCCTGAATTTGGACATGAGAGTGGAAAAAAATATAATTCTGCTCATATCTTCATTATCATGGCATGCTGTAGTTTGTAGCATAAAAACTCTAAATGATGTAAGTCTTTTCTCATAGGGAAGATGATTGTTTTATTAGGGATATATTTTTTAAAGTACTGGAAGTACATGTAAAATTTGCTACATTGGAATTGTAGAAATTGTACTATTATCATATTCAGATAGCCCTAGATTGAGAGAAATTGCAGTAGAAATTCACTCCTGGTTTTTACTTCTTTAACTAGCAATGTTCTGCACTAGAGTCTTCTACCAATATAGTACATATGGAACATCCTTAATTTAAATTTTGTCATTGATCTGACAGGAAGTAGTTTCCTGAATGTCAGATAGGAATCTTTAGAAACCTTGAATTATCCTTACTTGATATCTTGGTTTCAAAATTCTTAATTTTGAGGGTTGACAATTTGAAGATTTGATACAAGTTAGGAAAAAAAGAGATGATTATATTATGAAATATGTTACCAGTGTAATCTTTTGGATGCTTATTGAGAGGAAAATCCAATTGTATTCAAAGTAGGGATGATAGAATTACAGTGAACTGTTGCAAATTAATAGCCTTACATTCATAGGAACAGACCTATAGAATTCACTCATTTTTTTCTTTTTAGGCATTTGATGGTCCTGCTTTGCAATAAGCTATATGATTCATCTGTTTAGTTCATGTACTTTGCTGATGGTGTAGACCTAATAGCCTTTATGTTTTCAGAATTGGCTGAGAATAAGAATCAGCCATTTCTATCACTAATGCTTGGTATATTGGTATATTGTAGGTATAATAAGAGGCCAGTTTGGTCTAGTGGTTAAGGTGCTTGTCAAGAAATTACACAGCAGCTGTCCAAATGAAATCAGAGACACTGATACAAACTAGTAATTTTATATAAATAAACATATTTTACATTTATATTTATAGCAGACAAGATAGTCAGGAACATAGGAACATCATGAGTTAAGGCAAACAGTACATAGAGCACACAAAAGAAAAAGGCGGGAAAAAGGGAAACTCCCCCTTTACACCCACAGCAACCAATCATAGTGTAGATTGCCTCATGCATGAGCCTATCAACTACAACTGTGTGCTTTGGCCCACTGTACAATTTACTGTTCTAAATTTAATATCGTAACAGTGCTAGTTTAGAAACCAGGAGATCGTGGGTTTTAGGTCTCCTTTTGGCATGAAAGCTGACTGGTTGACTTTCTGTCAGCCCAACCCAATTCACAGGGTTGTTGTTGTGGGGAAAATAGGAGGCAGGAGTATTGGGATTTTTTGCTGCCATGAGTTATATGTAGAAAGCTGAGAAGTAACAATAATTATTGTTAAAGGAATACAATTCTGGAACATCTGAAGTATCACTTGAGCAATGTCGGAATTGATAAAATCATCCTTAGTTAATTGCAAAAGGCAGTTTTATTTGGATCAGCTTACATCCTGCAATGACATCTTTAATATTATTAAATACAGCATCTGCCTATCCTAGGTCCTTGGGAAGGACTTAATCCAATCTAAACATCTGGCTGAGTACATGATCAACAATGATAATATAACCTGATATTCAGAGTCACTCTCACAAACTGCAGTCTGTACAGACCAGAGACTTCATAGTTGAAACATTTGGTTTAAGGTGGAAACATTTCTTCCTCTTTTCATAACATGTCATCTGAATGTCAAAGGATTGTTGGACTTTCATAATCTTTAGAATCATTTGGGTCAGTCCTAAAAATGGCAGAGCCAGAAAATGAATGTTGATTGTTTTTCCCCGTGGATAATCATGACTATCTTAGTTTGCATGTATCTTGCTAGTACTGTCTACCTTTCAATGGTCCTCGTAGAGAAAGTTCTAGCTATTAAACTGGGATCTTGTTCAAGCAAGTCATGTGTTGTACCATTTAATTATGTTTTTTTTTTGTTTGCTTATTTTTGCAGAAGAGGTGGCAAAACTGGAAAAACACTTGATGCTTCTCCGTCAGGAATATGTCAAACTGCAGAAAAAACTGACAGAAACAGAGAGAAAGTGTACCCTTCTAGCTGCTCAGTCAAACAAAGAGAATGCCAGTGATTCTTTCATCAGTCGACTGCTTACCATTGTGGCAGAATTGTATGAGCAGGAGCAATATAGGTAAGAGATTCCCTAAAAATGGTAGAAAGATCATGACGTGTCACTATGTATCGTGACTTTTTCTCCATTGCCGGCAATGGGGTGGGTGTGGTTTCGGCATGACGCATCTGACTCACAGGCCGGCAGTTTGACACCCTTGCCATAGGTGGTTCCTGTGGTATAACATTATTATTAATAGCACAATCAGGGTTTGCTACAACCAGTACTCAAATTAAAAATCTTGCAACCAAAGAATCAAGATGCAGCTCTGATAAGATGCTTTTATTGCAGATAATATAGAAGCTTTTAAATTAGCTTATGCACAAGGAATTTGTCTCCAGAGCTTATGCACCGGAGATAAATTCCTTATGTGTCCAATCACACTTAGCCAATAAAGAATTCTATTCTGTTCTATTCTGTCCTGTCCTATCCTATCCCTAATTCCTATCCTTCATTCTTATTTCTATTTCTATTCAGAAAGCCTGCTGCAGCATACCCAAGGTTCAAATTTTGTATCTTATTCACTTGTCCGTATATTGTAACATACTAAGAGCCATTTATTTCTCAGTAGGTGAAGCAATATTATAATTGTGATTGTAATAAGCTACAGGTAGTTTTCAACTTACAACCATTCATTTAGCAACTCTTTGAAATTACAGTAGCACTCAAATAAGTGAGTTACACACAACCAGTCCTCACGCTTGTGATCATTGCAGCAGCCCCATAATCAAGTCAGTATTTGGCAACTGGCATGTGTTTAGGGTGGTTGCAGCATCCCAGGGTCCTGTGATCACCAATTGTGACCTTCCCAGCTAACTTCCAATAATCAAAGTCAATGGAGAAAGCTGGATTTGCGTAACAGTCACATGATTCATATAACAGCTGCAATGACTCACTTAACTGCCGTGATAAAAAAGGTCATAAAATAAGACATGACTCACTTAACAACTGCCTTACTTAGTAACAGAAATTCTGGTCCCAATTCTGGTTGCAAGTTGAGGACTATCTATAATCTAGTTTGAAGGTCTTTGCTTTTGGATATATATCTCTGAATCTCATAAGCTCATTGGCTGCATTCATATCACATGCTTAATCTTTTTATGAAATTACCCCATTTTTCAAATTTAAACTATAACCAAATACACAAAACTTCATCCCTTTAGTGAGGATATCACTAAGTAAGCTTAGGATTTTTTGTGAATTTATCTGCCAGGTATTTAATTATATACAAACACAGCCATTGTGCATTATGGTTTATCAGTTGATTAGAAGTTTTGTTGATTGATTTTAATTTAATCAATGATCAAATTCGTATGATTAGGCTCCATGGACTAATTTTAAACTTTACAGTACTGACCATCTCTAGTCCTCATTGACATTTAAATCTCCAGAGTTTCTTAGTTTTAGCTTTTAATTAACATAATTGCCAACTATGGTCTTCTAGCTGTCTTTTTCTTTTTACTGGGTGTGGTTAGGGAAAAATAATGACTAATCATTTTTCCTCCCTATTTATGAGTGTACTCTTCCTTTAGAAGACCATAGAGGAACTAGTTTAAATACACAGAGACCTACTAATAAATACAACTTGAAGGTGGATCTGCATGAAAATGTATTATCTGAATAGAATTTATAAATTAGATACAAATACACAAGAACTAGGTTGCTTTTGTGCATTAGATGTGGAATGGAATTCAAGCTATATTGTCAAAAGACTGAGACTTATCCTTTAGCAAGCTGTTCTGAGCATGATTTTGGTGTATTTGCTTGAGGGATGCATTTTTGAAAATGAATTCCACATGTGAGAATGAGCAGAATCGAGGATTAATGGCAAGGCCAGCTTGCTGTAATTCTGTTTCATAACTAGCGGGTCGTGTAAAAATAATGGCTGGACAGGAAGTATTTTAAGTCTGTTAGAAACATTTCATGGGTTAAACTAAGCTAAACAGTGGGTGTAACACTTTCTAATTTTCCTGGAACAGCTTCTCTTTTTCCCCCAAGAAACTGCAAGATAATGACAGATAGCTCTGAACACACCTCTTCCATGAGACATATATACATTTTGAAGAAAATTGAGTTTTGTGAAATCAGTCTGAGGGCCATAGCTCTGCGGCAGTAAATGATGTTCTTAAATTCAATTACAATTGCAAACTTAATACATGAATGCAGCATATATGGCTATTGACTTAATGCTGAGCCAGGCAGATGTACTTTGTTTTGCTGGTTAAAATATTTTGAATTAAATATTTGGTGTGCAAGTCATTTTTGCAGTTCAAAACTAGAAGTTCCATTTCATATTGGTGTGTTTTTGTTGTGTACTTTTTCAGCATTTTTATATAAAATATCTGTCCAAAATGGGAGATCTTTTTCGTTGATTTTAGTTTTATATGGTGTGCTAACTAGACAATTAACTGTTGTCACCCTCACTTCTCTTCCATGTTAAATGATAAATGATAAATTTCTTTATAAATTGCTGTCACATCCTTCTTTTAAATACCTTCTTTCTTCCCATCTTTAATTATGAGCTATTTTTTGGGAATGTTAAATGAGTACCAACCTGGGCTTAAGACAAGATATTTGATTGACAGCCTCTCTCCAATTACTTCTACCTTCCCCAATGGGAGTGAGAAGAAAAGCATACTCTAGGTCTTGTTGTTTAAGAATGACATCTAGCAGGACCTGGAAAGTAGACTTTTTCTGTTGCAGTGCCTGCCTTTTGAAACACCATATCACCCAATCCCATTGGTTTTCAGAAAACTCTTAAGATCTGGCTGTTTAAGCATGGGTACTGCTGGGTTAGGTAATTCCATGAGATTTGTTAATTTATGGTTGACTTATCACTGGATGGTCTGTCTGCCATTTTATGCTGTTTATTATTTTTTGTTATTGCTATTATATGTTTTTACATTGGTGTTTTTAAGCTGGATTAGTCACTGCTGTGGAATGGGTGGACATATTAATAAAATGAAATACATATAGTCTTCACTTAGTGATCACAATTGGAACAGAGAACTCAGACACTAAGTGCCACAGTCGCTAAGCAAAACATCACGTGACCACGACTTAACAATATTACTTCCACCTTCTCTGTTAACTCTGCAAGCCAGTTGCAAAGTGTCCGAAAGGCAGTCATAGGACTATAGGATGCTGCAACAATTGTAAATGCAAGTTTGGTCACAATGTTTTTTTCCATCATTGTAAGTTCAAATGATCACTAAATGAGACAGTTGGTAAGTGAGGACTACTTGTAATAAATAAAAGATAGAGGCTGGTAATTAAAAAAATATTTTTCCCCACTTGACCATTAGAGCATGATTAACAATATGATGATAATCCAAGAATGTGCCAGAATTTTTAGCCACTGGAGGAGAAAATTTGATAGGGCTACCATATCTGTATTGCAGAGATTCAGGTGAACAATGGATGGTAAAGAGCTGTGATGGTGCAGTGGTTAGTATGCAGTATTGCAGACTAACTCTGCCCACTGCCAGGAGTTTGATCCTGACTAGCTCAGCCTTCTATCCTTTCCAGTAAAATGAGGATCCAGATTGTTGGGGGCAATATGCTGACACTGTAAACCGCTTAGAGAGGGCTGTAAAGCACTAATGAAGTGGTATATAAGTCTAAGTGCTATTGTTAGGGTAGTAAAGTTATTGAAAATGCTTATCAGTTTTCAAGCTGTCACTTTTGGCCAGAAATGTGGAAATATTGTGCCATTGAAAAGCTTAAGGCTTGCTGCTGAAATTTGACGGCATACATGAGAGGTGCTTAGAGAACTCCCCCCCCTCTCTCTCTGTGTGTGTGAATAAGACTCTCTTTGTTTTAAAAGATGTGATGATTTACAGTTACTCTCATTGCTATCATCTTGTTATTTTAAGATTTGCAAACAAATAAAAATAGCCAGAATTAACTGAAGATGCAGCCCTTTAAAAATATTTTTTTCTCAATAGAGAAGGGGATTTTACTTGACTTCCCAATGTTTCTCTTATGTGGGGGTGGCTTAGCCCTTAGTTTTGTGCTTACAAATAATAAGCAATGAGAAGTATTACCTTAGTTACCATCCTTTTTTTTTTTTTTTGCTTGTCTACATTTTCTTGTCAATCTGAAAGAAGAAGTTGATTTAGGATTCTCAGGCATTATAAAGACCTGAAAACTAGGTCAAAGTACATGAAAATCATCCATATTTTACTATGTCCCCACTGTGACTCATCTGATTTCTTCCAAATTGATGTTGCAGTTAGCAGAATACCAGCTCATCTAATCCAAAGTTATGTTTGTTCTGTTTCTTCAGTGACCTGAAGATCAAGGTGGGAGACAGGTACATCAGCGCTCACAAATTTGTATTGGCAGCCCGGAGTGAGGCTTGGAGTCTGGCCAACTTAGTGTCAACAAATGAGCTAGATCTGTCAGGTTAGTTCTGTGTGTGAGTGAGAGATTGGAGAAGTATTCACTGCCTTGGGAAGATTAATAAAAACATAAAATGCCTTTGGGAAAAGAGGTTATATTTTTATCCTTCAAGAGGAGATACTCAGCTTGCAAAAATAGTACTCAATCTTCTAATTATGAAGCATTTGTCTTTCAGACATGCTAAGTGTTTAGTGCCAGTTAAATTGGAAGCTTATACCTCTTTAATTTTAATGACATGGGTGTTAGGTATGGTTGTCTGTTTCATCTTATTAAACAGTCTCTGAAAAGGCAAGGAAATCAAGTTGTTGAAGATGATTGATTATTCCGTTGGTCTTCACAATTGCTTTCTGAAAGCATCAATGTCTATTCTGTAAGGCAACTCCAGCATTTTTCTCTTTGGAAACCTAAGTTAGGTACTTGGCTACTTCTCTGTTTCGTTTTGGTTTTTTCCTCCCTGATTGAGAAGCTTGTCAAAAATTCATGACTCTTCCCTAAAAGATTCTGGGATGAGGCTACTGTTCAAGAGAAATGCTCTGAACTGACATTTAAATGAGATAAATAGAAGTGCTGGGATATGTGCTATAAAATAAGTAATTTTAAAACACCTTAGGATATGTCAGCCTTCAAACTGGATAGTAGTTTCATATTTTCCTAGCCAATGTATTGAATTATGCTATCTCTCTCCATTCAGGGCATAAATGTTTCAGACTGTTTTCTTCTCCCTACCTTTTTAATTCTGTGCTTTTGTGTTTATTAATTTTAGTGTATTGTAATTTTATTTCTATATCTAATGATTTGTATATACCACTTGAAAATGAGTACATGAGAAGCAGTATAAAACAAGCAAAAATACATACATAAATAAATAAAGCTTTTCATTTATTATAATGTGGAAAAGATCTTTGGAGACTGGGCAAAGAGACGCTACCAAGGGAATGGTCAAATAAGAGACAGCGTACCCTTCAGCTGGAAAGTGGTTGGGTCAGGAGGCTCAGAAGAGACACTCCCTAGTTTCTCAGACTGTATAGGAGAAGGGGAGATAATTGTACTTTCAGACTTGTAAGATTTTGTGAATGTAATTTAAGTAAAATTAGCTCATCTTAGCTAAACCAGTTCTATCTGGTTTATCTCGTGAGACTGACATTAATGTACAGGTAATCCTAGACTTACAACCTTTTATTTAGTGACCATTTAAAGTTACCATGACATTGAAAAAAAAGTGATTTATGACTGATTTTCATACTTATGACTGTTACAGCATCCCCATGGTCACATGATCAGAATTTGTGCCCTTGGCAACTGGCATGTATTTATGGAAACTGCACTGTCATGGGATCATGTGATCACCTTTTGTAACCTTCCCAGCCAGTTTCCAATAAGCAAAGTCAATGAGGAAAGCTGTTTTGCTTAATGATTGCATGATTTATTTAACAACTGCAATGATTTGCTTAGCTGTAGCAAATAGGTCATAAAATGAGATAAACCTCATTTAACAATTATGGTTGTACGTTGAGGACTACCTGTTTCAATCTTTAACACTCTATGTTAAAAAGAATTTTGTTGCTTGAAAATAACTGATCTATAATGAGAAACTTTCCAGAAGACTTTTTTTCCATTTCTTTTTTCCCTTAGAAATGTAAATTTCTGTATCTTAAAATGCATTGGGTTTCACAGCACTAATTTCATAAAGAATGAATACACTACCAATCAGATTGAAATTATCCTAAGTTATTGGTAGATTCAGGTAGGCAATTTTATAGATTTACATGTACATCCCCCAAAATAGCACAACCATTAACATCTAGAAGCAAACAAAGTTATAACTAGTAGTCAGCACGGCTTTGTTAAAAACAGATCATGCCAAACCAATCTTATTTCATTCTTTGATAAAGTGACTAAATTAATAGACCAGCAAAATGCCATTGACATAGTATACTTAGATTTTAGTAAGGCATTTCACAAAGTAGACCCCACCTACTTCTTGATAAGCTAGAAATAGGTAGAATAGACAACATCACCACCAGATGGATTTGTAGCTGGCTGACAAACTACTCAACAAGTAGTCCTCAGTGGCACTACATCCACATGGAGAGAAGTAAGCAGTGCAGTACCACAAGACTCCGTCTTAGGCTCAGTACTCTTCAATATCTTCATCAATGACTTAGATGAGGGAATAAAAGGGGAACTCATCAAATTTGCAGATGACACTAAACTGGCAGGAATAGCCAACACCCCACAAGACAAGCTCAGGATCCAAAAAGATCTTGACAAACTTGAACAATGGGCTCTATCCAACAAAATGAACTTTAATGTGGAGAAAAGCAAAGTTTTACATTTAGGCAGGAAAAATCAAAAGTATAAATACATATAAGGCGAGACCTGGTTCAAAAACAGTAACTGTGAGAGGGACCTTGGAGTCCTAGTGGATGATTACTTGACTATGAGCCAGCAGTGTGCAGTAGCAGCCAAAAAAGCTAATGCAATCCTGGGTTGTATAAACAGAGGCATAGAATCAAGATCATGCAAAGTATTAGTACTGTTTTACAAAACCCTAGTAAGACTACACCTGGAATACTGCAGCCAATTTTGGTCACCATATTACAAAAAAGATGTTGAGTTTGGAAAAAAATCAGAGAAGAGCAACTAAGATGATCAAAGGCCTGGAGACTAAAACATATGAAGAACGGCTGAAGGAATTGTGTTTGGCTAATCTAAAGAAAAGAAGAAATAGGGGTGACATGATAGCAGTATTCCAGTATTTAAGGGGCTGCCACAAAAAAGAGGGGATCAAATTATTCTCTAAAGCACCAGGGGGCAGGACAAGAAACTATGGTTGGAAACTGATCAAAGAAAGAAGCAATCTGGAATTAAGGAGAAACTTCCTAAGAGTGAGGACAATTAACTAGTGCAACAGCTTGCCTTCAGAAATCATGGGTGCTCCCATCATTGGAGGTTTTTAAGAAGAGACTAGACAGTCACTTGTTTGAAATGGTATAGGTTCTCCTGCTTGAGCTGGGGGCTGGACTAGAAGACCTCCATGGTCCTTTCCAGCTCTATTCTGTTCTCTCTGCTTAAATTAGTAACAGTAGTATATAATTTACATCCCCCAAAATAGCACAACCATTAACATCTGCTGAAATTAGTAATAGTGATACATAATTTATGTGTCATAAAATTAATAAAGCCTATGTAAAGGTAATTCGAAATTTTCACTACTCTGATCCTCCATAATTGTATAAAAAAGAGTATAATATTAAATTGTTGTGTTGTGAAATGTTCACAGATGCCAAATCGGATTCTAAATTCGAATACATCTTCTAAAGCAGGGGTCCCCAACCCCGGTTCATGGACCAGCATTGGGCCCCAGCATGCCAGAACCTGGGCTGCAAACAAGCAAAACCCCATCCACGGGATGCAGGCAGCATGCGAACCCCCCCCCCCAAGTCCGTGGAAGAACCTCTCTGCACGGAACCAGTCCCTGGTGCCCAGAAGATTGGGGGCCGCTGTTCTAAAGCACAAAAAGGCTGTGCATAGATTTATCCAAAAGTTAGTCTTGTTGATTTCCCTAGGATGTACTCCTTAATAAATAGATAAGGATTTTATTGGATTCCCTGCCTCCAGCATTTTGTAATTTATTTCAAGAAAAGTCACTGTTGAGGTGCAATGAGGGCTGTTTTAGTGTAACCCAGATATTCTAAAAGCTTTATGCTGATTGAGTTACAGTTCTAATGCATGTGACTTGGTCTAGTATACAGACCTATGTTCAAATTCCTTTTCAGCTCCATTGTTAACTGAGTAGGCTAGGACAGTGGGGTTCCCCCTTCATAATAAGCCACACTTGTTCACACAACATACTAAGCTACAATCTACAGACCACAGTGGCTGGGTTAATATAGGATGCTGAGGCAAACCCAAATCCACATTTGACTCTTGTAAGCAACCATTTGATGGATATGGTGTTTATGTTAGATCAAATGGATAATAATTTGAAGATAGAGGACAGTATAATCTGTCTTTTTTCAAAGTTATTTTTTTTCTTCATTACCATTCAACTTGTTGGAACCTATGACCTCTGAAATGAAGGCAGCAATTAGGATCTGACTGATATTCAGCAGGCATTTTGTTGTCTTCCTGATAGTCTGGAAAGCAATTCTACCACATACCTAAGCAAGTTGTGGAATTCAGCGATGATAAGAGCATTAGATGCAATTGCTCCTAAGCAGCCTCTCTTGAGTGTTTATGGCTCTTTCATAATTTTGTGTGTTTTTGTGATTTCTGTATCCCTTTACCTTTCTAATCAGACTAAACACTGTTATAAATACCTATTCTGAGCTGCTACCCAATATGTGTTTTCCTTCCTTGAAGCAATTTACTGGTAAAATTAATCATTTTTCCTCACCCATTTTTTAAATAGATGCACAAAATATATCGGGCTGAGAGCAAGTGATGTCTAAAAGGGAGCCATGTATATAGCCAACTGCAGATTTTGATTTGGTCCTATGCTTTTTTCTGATAGGATCTGCTACCCCAATTTGCTAGTCTAATCCCCATGAAAATAGGAATTTGAAGTATTTTCACATCAATGTCACTTGCTTATAGCCTATTTTCTGGTGTTGAAATAGGATGAATGGAGAGAGTGTTGAAGAGGACTAGTCAAATAGTATCAGGGATTGTAATGCCTTTAGGGTATTTGAACAAAGACTCCTTATTAAACCTCATAAAAAGATAGCATGTTTTTATGGCTGTCTTGTCCCATGTGCCCCTGGCTGTAAGACCCCTTCTAATATTAGTACGTCAGCCGGCCTGCTCTGCTTTTTAGAAGATGGCCACACAGCCAGCATTCATCTTGCAACAGTTATAAATATCATTCATAGTATTGCTATTATTAGTTTCTGAGGTTCATGGGCTGGCCTCACCTCGTGTTAATTTCTAATATTCACAGCAAACAGTGTTATCATACACTGCTTTTCACTCCTGAAAAGTAAATGCTAACAGCTCTTTCAATTCATTACATCATTAATATCTTGGCCTTAAAAGAGTAACTGTGGAGGCATAAGTAATGAGAATCTGTTTATATATTCATTTTGGGTATTTCTAAATGTATATTTAGTAAATATAATATGAGGTATGTTTACCTCATAGTTAACAAATCTTGCAGCTTAAAAATCTGACAAAGAAGCATAAAAGCAAGGAATAAAAGGCATTTGTTAATTCACAAGACAGTACTATACTACTCATGCCATACTACTTTGCAGATGTACACATAATTTTAACAAATGTTAAACTAAAGCATATTAAATCAGAATTTTGTCACACATTTTGTTAATGTTTAATAGGATCCGTAGGCTCTGAGAATTTGTACAACATTGGACAAAGGGAATACCTTAAAATAACAAATCAATATTTTAAAAATAGAGCTCTGCTGAAAACATTTTTATTTATTAATGCCCTACTCTTCATTCTGAGAAGGTCCAAGATTGTTTATAAATCCATCAAAAGAAGGCAAACTTCACTTCAACAAATTGAAAAATGATACAACACAAAAAAGGGATGGGAAGTAAAAAGAGAAAGGCAGATTAGAAACACAAGTTAAGATAGGCAAGAAAATGGTAAGTGAACGAGCATCTGTCCTCCCTAAATGAATTCAAATCACAAGGACTAGATGAATTACACCCCAAGGTTCTGAAGGAACTAGCAGATGTGATCTCAGAACCACTGAATTATATTTTTCAAAGATCCTGGAGCACTGGGGAACTATCAGAAGATTGGAAAAGAGCTGATGTAGTTCTTCAAAAAAGGGAAAAAAATGGATCCAGGAAACTACAGACCTATCAGCCTGACCTCAATACCTGGGAAGATTCTGGAAAAGATAATCAAGCAACAAATCAGTGAACACCTAGAGGCAAACAAAGTCATTACCAAAAGCCAAGATGGGTTTGTCAAAAACAGATCATGCCAGACAAAACTTACTACATTCTTTGACCAGGTGAAACATTACTAGACCAGAGGAATGCTGTGGATATAATTTACTTGGACTTCAGTAAGGAATTTGATAAAGTAGACCACAATCTGCTACTTGATAAGATAGAAAAATGTGGATTAGATGGCATCACCAACATATGGATTCGTAGCTGGCTAACTGGCCGTACTCAGCATATGGTCCTCAGTGGAACTGCATATACATGGAAGTGTGAGGTTGGATGGCCAGGACTCTGTTTTGGGCCCAGTGCTCTTCAACATCTTCATCAACAATTTGGATGAGGGGATAAACCAATTGCACAGGTACAGTATAGGTAGTACCTTGCTCAATAGTAGCAACTGTGAGAGGGATCTCGGAGTCCTAGTGGACAATCACTTAAATATGAGCCAGCAGTGTGCTGCAGCTGCCAAAAAAGCCAACAACACAGTGTTAGGCTGCATTAACAGAGAGATAGAATCAAGATCACGTAAAGTATTAATACCACTTTACAATGCCTTGGTAAGGCCACACTTGGAATACTGCATCCAGTTTTGGTCAACACGGTATAAAAAAGGATGTTGAGACTCTAGAAAGAGTACAGAGAAGAGCAACAAAGATGATTAGGGGACTGAAGGCTAAAACATATAAAGAACGGTTGTTGGAATTGGGTATGTCTTGTTTAATGAAAAGAAGGACTGGGGTGACATGATACTAGTGTTCCAATATCTCAGGGGCTGCCCCAAAGAAGAGGGAGTCAAGCTATTCTCCAAAGCACCTGAAGGCAGGACAGGAAGCAATGGATGGAAACTAATCAAAGAGCAAAGCAACCTAGAACTAAGAAGAAATTTCCTGACAGAACAATTAATTAATGGAACAACCTGCTTCCAGAAGTTGTGAATGCTCCAACACTGGACATTTTTAAGAAGATACTGGACAATCATTTGTCTGAAATGATATATAGGGTTTCCAGCCTGAGCAGGGGGTTGGACTAGGAAATCTCCAAGGTCCCTTCCAACATTACTACTACTACTACTACTACTACTATTACTACTACTACTACTATTATTTGTTTTGTTATTGTTATCGTCATCATCATCATCATGTATCATTATGTATCATGTATCATTATGTATTTTTAAATTTTGAATAGCAATATGTGTAATATTGTAGCCAAAGGTTATACTATTTTCCTTAGCTACAAAAGGATTAATCAAATAATAGTGTCATCGATAAAAGAGATTGCTGAACAGGCTATGGAATTAGATTATTGTTTAGGTTTTTTTAGTTGCATCCTGATAAGAATGGAGCATCCTTCTTTTTATTTATCAATAAACCTTTTTCTGTGGCTAAATTCCCACAACATAATAGACTACAAACAATCCTTGACTTACAACTGGTTGCTTAGCAACTGTTCAAAGTTACAACAGACCTCTTTCCCTAAAGGTATTTACAACCCAGTTTCAGAGTTAGGGCCACTTCACTACCCCTGTCATTTTTCACCCTTAACGATCTACAGGGATGCTGGATTGCCCCCCCATCTACCTCACCTATCCCACTGAGTCCCACAAGCCTCAGCCTGCTTTGAAGCTGCCCACTCAGCCATGTAAAATAGCTTAAAAAATGAAGTGTAGTTACAGTCTGTATGCTGAGGCCTACTTCCCATCCAGCCCCTTGATGGCCTCCCAAGGTTCCCCTGCCTGCCGCTCCTTTCTTTAGGCTCCCTTGCATGGTTGAGTGGCCGGCTTCAGAGCAGGCCAAGGCCCAGGGAAATCTTGAGGGTCAGGGAGCGGAGCATCGGGTACCTCCGGGATGGAACTGATTATCATATTTTACATAAGACTTTGAATACAGGTAGTCCTCGAGTTACAACCACAATTGAGTCCAAAATTTATGTTGGAAAGAGAAATATTTAAGTGAGTTTTACCCCATTTTACAACTTTTCTTGCCACAGTTGTTAAGTGAATCATTGCATTTGTTAAGTTAGTAACATGGTTGTTAAGTGAATCTGGCTTCCCCGTTGATTTGCTTGTCAGAAGGTCACAAAAGGGAATCATGTGACCCCCCCAGGGCACTGCAACAGTCATAAATATGAACCAGTTGCCAAGCATCTGAATTTTGATCGTGTGACCATGGGGTTGTGCAATGGTCGTAAGTGTGAAAAACTGTCATAAGTCACATTTTTCAGTACTGTTGTAACTTTAAACAGTCACTAAATGAACTGTTGTAAGTTGAGGACTATCTGTAATTCGATCACTTCTTGAGATTCATTATCTGCAATAATAGAGATCTAACCCCTGACCTAGCTGATCTTCCTCTTAAATCTCTCATCTTTCCAAATCACCTGTTGATAAGTCTATTTGTGTTGACATTGGTTGGGTTCACCTGTGCTAAGCCAACAACTTTTTTAACAGTTTTCTCAGTAAGCCACAATTGCTTGGAGTCATAGAGCTGCCAAAGCCAAAAATGCCATACTCAGTTACATTCTGATCTGTGTCTGTGCCATTGTTTTCTCCTTGGGTTGGTTGATTGAAGACTTGTGCTGATTGGCGCTGATCAGAGGTCTGAATTTTACCTATTGTTTCTTTATTGATGGGTGTTAAAGCTACTCTCTTGCAAAGCAAAACAGTGTTTCTTCCCATAGGAATATAATAATTGATGCTTTCCACCAGACGCTGATCCCGAAGTGGCCATGGCAATGCTGCGTTGGATTTACACAGATGAGCTGGAGCTGCGAGAAGACGATGTATTCCTGACAGAGCTGATGAAAGTAGCAAACAGGTTTCAGCTGCAACTCCTCAGGGAAAGGCAAGCTTCTGAATGAGTTGTGGTGCCTCTATTTTAATTAGCATGGCATGGCTATTTTGTCCAGTGTCAATTATTGTTATTTTGCCGGCTCCTCTGGGAACTGACAGCAGACTAGAACTTGGGTCTCCCCATCCTTAGTTCATCATAGCATACTGGTTTATTTTTACTAACAGGTCTGGCACCAGGGAGTCAGAGCAAGCAAACAGGAATTTTCCAAAGAGGCTATTAAGTTGTGGAGCTGACGTACTGATCATTTGGCTGATTGTATGAGATCAAATTTTGTGGGTGAGGTTATGTTGAGAGGATAGTTCACTTCTCTCTTGAAGCTGTTAGCAGAATGAGAACTGTTGGATTAGAAGGAAAGGAAAGGATATTCAAACTGAATATTAGAAGGAATTTCTTGATGAAAATAGCTATTAAGCAATGGAACTATCTATTTGGAACAGTAGTGGGTTCCTTTTTTTAAATAAAAGTTTTATTAATTTTTAAAAATTACAGTCTATAGTGCTTAGTAAATAACATATCAGGGTTCAAATATTTAACATTAACTTCTTCAATATAAATCTATTCAATACTACACAATCCAGTATTTTTTTTCCCTGATCCTCCTTTCTTCTCCATATTTTTTTCATTTCCCCCTCATTACACCATTACAATTTTTGGTACTGTTAATGTATACAAAATTAGATATAAGCATCTTCATCATATTTTACTAATATCATACAAATAACAATATCAATTCATAAATTAATAATGTCTTCATTAATCAATATCCTGTTTTTCGTGCTCTTGTTAAGGTTTGATTTCCCATTAGTATTTGAAATATCTTTATCAGTTATGATTTTCTCAATATTAATTATATTTATATAGCTAAAAGTTTTATTCAAATCAATCCTCTTATCTTCATATTTCCCATATCAAAAAAGAGGGGGGAAATGCTATCTTAATTCTAAATCATATCTCTCATTATAAAAGTCTAAGGGTCATCCGTTCTTTTAATCTTATTCAAACAAGTTTTAAACATAATGCCCCCTCTAAAAGGTCAACTCTTCTGTTTTTTAAATCTGACTCTTTCTTTCTTTCTTTCTTTCTTTCTTCTTTCTTTCTTTCTTTCTTTCTTTCTTTCTTTCTTTCTTTCTTTCTTTCTTTCTTTCTTTCTTTCTTTCTTTCTTTCTTTCTTTCTTTCTTTCTTTCTTTGCCAAGTTAGTTTCCAAGCCAGGGCAATTAGATCACCCAGGAATTTTCTTTCTGCTTTTGTAAAAATTGCCTGTCATGAGGAAGACAATTTAAGTAGGGTATTTTTTGGGGGGGAATTCTGCCCATTTATATTTCTTAAACAACTCTCAGTTCCTTTCTCCCTCCATTTCTCTTCATTCCCTATCTCCCAAGTTGTGACATTTCCCTTCTCTTTTTTAAAATCTTCTTCCTTGCCATCAGATATATTTTACAGACTTAATGGGTAAAAGATCTTTTGCATTTTCCTTGTTATAGCTAAGTCTTGCAGTATTTTGTTTGTATATAGTCATTTATATTTCCCTTCTTTTATCTCTTCCATCTCTAAATCCATTTTCTCTGTTTTGTCTTCTGATTTCTGGATTATTTGTTCATACTTTGTAGTCATTATCTGGGAACTTTTTAGTTGTAGATTTAATTTGGAGTTTTGCTCGTTTATATTGTCTAAATTGTTTTTAATCTCATTATGATTTCTTTTTATGTCCTTTTTGCATTCAACAATTGTTTGCTACAACAATTAGTTGTAACATAGAATATATTTTTTTCTGAAAGGTGTTTGTTTTTTCTTGAGGCATCATTCCTGGAGATCCTCTAGTATTACCAGACTCAGTAAGAGTAGATCAAAGTTTCCTCTAGTTTATTGATCTTTATATGTATCCTTTATAATCCAATAGATTCCAAAGTATAGGTTCAGTACTGAAAGCAATATTTTATAGTAATCCTTTGTCTCAAGTATCCAAAAAATTGTCAATCAAGCAAGGTTGTAGTCCACAATGTTTGAAGTGTTCAAAATGTTCAACCTCTCAGAAAACAGCTCAAAAATTTCTCCCAGCCAAGCATAGTCCAAGGACAAATTTTTCTTTCTCTCCCACTTGCTCTTGAAGTTAAAAGTCCAAGCTCAGTAGGTATTTATAATCCAAGAAGGTCAGGGTGATAAATATGCCAAAATATTTTCCTTTATTACCAGCTGTTCTCCCAAGCTAGGAATCACCAAGCAGCCAGGAAGCAAATTATAGTGCTATACACAAATCCACCACTAGATGTTATTCAAAGTCCATTTTCCACTCTTAAAACAAAGGATTGATTTCTTATATTTCGCCTCAATTGGTTTGGGGGTTTTTTTGTACCAGGATGGAGGTTAAGCTGCAAGGATTGTTGATAGGTAACCATTCAGCTTCAACAGGAAAGAATCCACCACGACTTCCAGTTTGCGTCACGGCAAAATGGGACACAGGAAGACAGGGCTCTGCCTTTTGCGCCCGATTTCGCCCTGCTGGGGGCCCTAAAAAGGGCCTAAAATCATTTTATGATTCTTGGATTTGGGACAGTATTTTTATGGTTTTCCTCAGATGTGGTTTGGATTGTAAAATTATCTTAAGGGATAATTTGGAGCGATGTGTGTTAAATGTTCCTCAATCTTAAAAAGAGTCTAGACAATGCACAGAGAGCAACAGCAATAATCCAATAAATAATAAAGGAATCTATTATTCCATTAAAAATTAACAATTGCACATCTAATATTCCACTTGATTATTTCAGGGACCAGCTATATCCTATAGTTTCTTCCTGTCTAATAAAATCTGACAGAATACTGGTAGATGCACCCCTTTCAGTTAAAAAATGCCATCTAGTGGGATCTTGGGAATGTGCCTAATGTGTTGCTGTGCCTGCCCTCTGGCATTCCCCAGAGATTCATAAGAGTCTCAACAAGATGACATTCTAGAAGGCATTAAATATATATATCTATTTTCCCAAACCTTGCAGAATGGTAACTGGTGAGCTCTTTTAAGTGTTTTTGTTCTATCTGCATGCTTTTATAAATATTATGTATCCTGTTTATGGTACCTGTAAATTTCTTACGTCTTTACAGTTAGTTCTCAACTTATGACCATAATTGAGTCCAGAATTACAGTTATAAGTTGTGTTCATCATTAGACAGGTCACCACGTGACCGTGCCCAATTTTATGATCTTTTTTTTTTTTGCTGCAGTCATAAAACAAACACCATAGTCATTAAGTGAATGCATTGTCCGCAATGGATATTTTTTGCTGGAAACTAGAGGTAAACACCAGTTTCTGATAAAAAAAAAAAATATTGTAAATCATGGTCCTGTTACTGGATGCTGCAAAAGACTATAAATGCCGGCAGGGTTGACTAAGTGCCCAAAATACCTCAAAGTAACTGTTTGGGGTGGGGGAATGGGCCTTTTAACCACACAATGGAGTGAGAAGTTGCTGAAATCATGTACATTTAAAAAAAATCAGTTCATCTTTGAAGATCTCAACAAATATAAAGGCTTTTAACACGTTACATTTGTTAATTGAAAAGGTATTTTAAATCTGTCTCAGATATAACCATCTGGATAACTATCCTGTTGTCCCCTCACTTTTAACTCATAAATCCTATATTGGTCTAGGCATTTTATGCATTGTTGAAATAAGCTATGGTTCACAAAAACGTATACATATCTTTTAATAAAATTTGCTAGTCAACAAAGTTGCTCCCAGACTCTTTTTTACCTTTTTCCTTCTTGGTGTGCCACAATTTAAACATTTCTGAGTTAATTAACTGCTATTATTTTCTTGTTTTCAAAACAAATTGGAAAACATTGTTTGGAATTGGTTTTGGGCTCTGATTTATTTTGAATCTGGCTTCCATAATGCCCTGGAAAAATAATAACTGATCAAGACCAAGAAGGAATTTGGATTCAGTTCTAATAATGCAATATGAAATTGTTCTTCCTGCTGGTTCCATACCATGATGTCCTTTCTGTTTACTTTTTTTTTCTGGGACTAGTTCTTGCTGATCCTCTTGTATTTGCTGTCTTGATAGGTGTGAAAAAGGAGTCATGTCACTTGTAAATGTAAGGAATTGTATCCGCTTCTATCAAACAGCAGAAGAGCTGAATGCCAGCACTTTAATGAACTACTGTGCTGAGATAATTGCTAATCATTGGGTAAGCATTAAGCGATCTCTTCAAAAAGATATTTGAGGATTTGCATCCTTATTTTTACTTCTAATAATTAGTGTAGCTGTTATCCATGTTCTATGCAAGTTCTGTGTAAACTTTGAAATTATGCTAAGATATTGGTATGTTTAATTGTTGTCACACAACTTATTTTTTGTGAACCTTGCTTTGTGCCAATAGTCTATTCTGTATCCCAGAACAAAGATCTTACTATGAATGCTCTTGTAGATAAAAACAAAAAGAGAGAACATCCTTGTATGGAACAAGCCAGCATGTTAGAGAGAGAGATCGTTTAGCCTAACTTCTTCTTTGATGTCCTAGCTTTTCACATCCTGAGAAGTTTTATTTTTACACGAAGGACCAGCAGTTTTTTTCCTCATACCAGTGGTAACTGGCTACTTAAAATAGGAGTCGTAGCATTAGCAACAAAAGTGCTGTTTGCATTGAAAACATGAAGTTCTGGCCTGTCATTACTGAATTTCAGCTTAGTTCAAAACTGTTTTCTTCTGTGAAAACTTTTTGTGGCATGGGAGAAAATGCCTCATTAAAGAACATCAGCCTGCACGCTGTCTTCAGATAAATATGCTAGTAGTTTGGGATGATGAAATATGGGCAGATGTTCTTAGAACTATGACCCAAGCCCTAGGGAAACAGTTGTGTACAAAACTACAACACTGGTTTTCTTTAGGAAATAAGTTTTAGTGAATCAAGGGAGGGGTTTTCTTCCTTTCAGAACAAGAAATTTTAGACATTCTTTCCCCCCCTGCAAGCTCTGGTTCTAATGTGGAGAAATTAAAGTGCAGTACTTTTATAGCTAGTCTTCAAGATTTCTAATTGAAAATAGCTAGTATGTAAGACAGTCTTTGTAGTCTTCTTACACCACAGCACATATTGTGACTCAGGAGTTCCTTAATTAATGCCATTACTTTATCATGTTGGGTATTTTCTCTTTTTTTTGTAGAAAGTTTTATTAGTTTATAGTATACGATACAGTGAAAATACAAAAGTAAATAGTGGAAAAGATGGGGAAGGGAAAAGGGAATAGAGAAGAGAGGTAGGGAAGAGAAAAAAGAAAAAATAAGGCATTGACTTCCAACTTGCTTTGGTGAAGCAAAGTAAAGTATCAACATCAAACCTCAGCTTTTTACTTTTACAAAATAATATAAGCTAGCCATTTCAATAACATCAAGTCTATCTAATTGGTAACATCCAAAATCAAAATTTCATTTTTTTCCACCTCAAGCACAAAGTCTAGAAGTGGTTTCCACATGGCAGTAAAAGTGTTTGTATTCTTTTCTTTAATCAGTACAGTCAGTTTAGCCATCTCTTGCTAGCTCCATCAGCTTTTGTAACCATTCCTCCATTGTGGGAATCAATGTAGTCCTTCATTTCTGAGCATCATCTTGCTGCTGTCAACATATATAACATCAAAGTTCCATATTTTTCCCCAGGTCTTTGTCCATTAGCCCCAAGAGAAAAGTCTCTGGTTTTCTTTTATATTCACTTTAAGAATTTTCTGTATTAATATTTGAATCCTACTCCGATATTTTCTTGCTTTATCACATGTCCACCATAAATGGTAAAAAGTCCCTTCTTTACCTTTACATTTCCAACATTCATTTGAAATACCTTTATACATTTTTGATAACTTGTCTGGTGTTAAATATCAATGGTACATCATTTTGTAACAATTTTCTTTTAAATTATAATTTAATGTAAATTTTAATCCTTTATCCACATAGTTTCCCATTGTTCAAGCATTATATTGTACCCAAAATTCCTTGCCCACTGAATCAAACAATGTTTTACTTGTTCATTTTCCAGATTTAAATTCAATAACATTTTATAAACTTTAGCAATAATATGTTCATCACTACTGCAGAGTAGGGTTTCCAGTTCATTTTTAACAAAATTAAACCCATGATTCTTTTTATCCAACTAAAATCTTTCTTTCAATTGCATATATGTAAATCAATGGCAAACATGACCTTCTGATTCTACCTCCTCCTTGGATTTGAGGGTAGGCTCACCCAAATTAAGAGATATTATTTTACCATAGGTCTACCAATTTGGTCTCATCACCAGCTTTTTTCTAAAAAAAGGCTTCTTGTGGGGAAACCCAAAGTGGCACCTTCATAGAGAACTTTGCTTTATATTTATTCCACACTCTCAAAATGGCACATTTAGTAAAATGGTAACCATGCCAACCAAACCTTGATTCATGGCCTTCTAGATCCAGTAGCCTCTTATTCTGAAGGTTCACCATTCTTTTAACCAAACAACAAGCACCAAAATACAGTTTCAATTTGGGTAAGCCCAAGCTCCCTCTTTCTTTAGCATCTTGCAGTAATTTATATCTAATTCTTGGTTTTTCCCCATGCCATATAAACTTAGAGATATCCCTCTGCCTGTCATGGTTCCAATAGATGAGACCAGTAAAAGCAGAACTCCAAGGCAAGAGGTTTCCTTAAAGAAAATATTTATTGGCTACAAAGTATCAGCACTGTCAAAAGTGAAACCAAGTCTGGAGTTCCCTCCCGTGTGTTACAATGTTGGTTGGCTGACTTTCTAATGGAAGGTTCAGCCCGCCAAAAGTCAGGCAGCAATGACCTTGGTTCCCACAGGACAATTTATTGTTTAGTCTAACCTTAAAATTACTCATCCCCCCCTCCCAGTACTGTGGCAGCCGAAAATGGAGAAAAAAATGGCTTCAGCCAAGATTGTTGCAGTGTTGATACTGCCATTGTATTTTGTCTTGAAAGCACAATATAATTCCTTGGATCTCATTCTTTTTGAGTTTATAGGTTGATCTAACTTGATGTCATTTGTAAAATTGAGAAAACTGGATATCTTCATCCATCTACTTCTAGGTTGAGACATGTTTCCATTTTCTGAGATGAACAGATGCTTAGAATTGTTTCTTGGCTTTTAATAATTCTCACTAAACTATTAATCAGACCTCTGCTTTAAAAAAATCTCGTACCTTCCAAATACATTGGCAGTTCAACTCTGAATTCCCGGTCAAAATTGTTCAGTGGCCATTCTCATTTATAAGATGATTTGGAAGACTAGGTAATGTTTTATTGAGATCAAGATAAAATTGTATTTTTTTTTTCCTAATGCTTTGCAGGATGATTTGAGGAAAGAAGACTTCAGTAGCATGAGTGCTCAGCTCTTGTATAAAATGATCAAATCTAAAACGGATTTCCCTTTGCACAAAGCTATTAAAGTGGAGAGAGAAGATGTTGTTTTCCTATACCTTATTGAAATGGATTCACAGGTAGGATTCATTTCTTATTTAATTAACCTATATGCTGCCCATCTCGCCTAGAGGTGAGTCTAGATGGCTTACAACTAAATAAAAGCAACATGGTAAAACAGTAAAACAATAAATATTAACATTAAAATTGGCTTAACAAAGATGGCAAGGAAGGGAGCAAGATGCACTCAGGAAGGAGGTGGGATCTTGGTGCATTAACCACCTCCAGTATGTCACGTTCCCATTGGGGCCCCAGGTTAATTGGCAGAGTCAGGTTTTCAAGGCCTTTCAGAAGGCCAAAAGGGTGGTTGTGGATCTTTCCCCTAGCGGCATGATGCTCCAAATGGCGGTAGCCATGACAAAAGAGGTTCTTCTGGATCCCATCAGCCAGATTTCTTTGATGGGATCTGCAGCATACCTCTTTTGTGGTGGATGATTGGGATGAGATGGTTCCTCAGATAGCCTGGATGAGGATGAGATACTCTTGCCTCCACAATCTATAAGACATGAAATTTTGGATTATTTCTAGCACACATGCACTCTGTACTTTTAAAAAGGGAACAATTGCTAGCAACTGGTATTAATAAAAAAGTGAAGAAACTAAAGGATAAAAATTAATAGTTTTTGCTTTGTTTATTTGTAATGAATCAAATTCAGTGTTTCTTTAACCATTTTAAGATGTGCAGATTTCAATGCTGACTGGGGTATTCTGAGAGTTGAAGTCCACACATCTTAAAATGGCTAAGGTTGGCAAACACTGATCAAATTGAACTTATAGCAATAGCAGACTTATATACCGCATCACAGTGCTTTACAGCCCTCCCTAAGCAGTTTATAGAGTCAGCATATTTTCCCCAACAATCTGGGGCCTCATTTTATCGATGGACAGATGGAAGGCTAAGTCAACCTTGAGCCAGTAAGACTCGAACTGCCGGCAGCTGGCAGTTAGCACAACTAGACTGCAATACTACATTCTAACTACTGTGCCACCATTGCTTTATATAAAGCTGTTATATATATTGAGGCCATTGATTTATGTAGCCAGTTTCTCCTTTTTTCTGATTGTCAGTGATTCTGAACTCTAGCTGAATCGTAGATCTTCTGCCAAATGGAATATGTTTCTTTGTTAAGCTGTGGCTTCTCCCATCTAAAAGTGTATTTGCCCTTTTGGTTTCCCTTCATTTGTTGATTTCCCTTTATTTGTTCCTTTGGAAACATATTTGGATCCTGGTTTGCGCCGAGGTGGCGCAGCAGTTAGAGTGCAGTACTGCAGGCCACTTTAGCTGACTGTGTTCAGCAGGTCAGCGGTTCAAATCTCACCGGCTCAAGGTTGACTGAGCCTTCCATCCTTCCGGGGTAGGTAAAATGAGGACCCAGATTGTTGGGGGCAATGTAAATATATATATATGTGTGTGTGTACACACACACACACACACACACACACACACACACACACACACTGCTTACTGGTGTACACTGCTTAGAGAGTGCTTGCACTTAAAGCGGTATATAAGTCTCATACATACATACATACATATATACATACATACATACATACATACATACATACTGGTAACTGCTTCTATTCCTGGTATTATTACACTGGCTGATATCTGTCCACTGTTTTTGTTCCTGCAGCTGCCTGGAAAGTTAAATGCACTGGATCATAATGGAGACCTTGCTTTAGACTTGGCACTTTGTCGAAGGCTGGAAAGCATTGCAACTACCTTGGTGAATCACAAAGCAGATGTGGATATGGTGGACAAGAAAGGCTGGAGTTTGTTGCACAAAGCAATTCATAGGGGTAAAGATGCTTATACAGATCAGGATGGGTTGAATTTAATAGTTGCAGGCCTTTGAATTTCTCAACAGACAAATCTCTAGGAATTCAGAGTATCTATTGCTGCGTTCAATAATGTGATAAGACATTTTGCTTAACTATGGTTTATTGCACATGGTTTCATATATCATGCAAGGTTAAAAGCGATGTTAAGTTCATACGATGGCATTTTGGCTTAATATAATCTCACATTTTTAAGACCGAATTGGGTTTTAGTATAGGTAGTCCTTGACTTTCAATCACAAGTGAGCCCAAACTGTTGCTAAATGAGACAGTTATTAAGTTTTGCCCCATTTTATGACCTTTCTTGACAGGTGAATCACTGCAGTTAAGTGAATCACTGCAGTTAAGTTAATAACACTGTTGTAAAATCAGTCGGGCTTCCCCATTGACTTTGCTTGTCAGAAGGTCAGAAAAAATGCTCACATGACTCCAGGACACTGCAATCGTCATAAATATGAACCAGTTGCCAAGCATCCAAATTTTGATCATGTGACCGTGGGGATGCTGCAACAGTCATAAATGTGAAAATCTGTCCTAATCACTTTTTTCAGTGCTGCTGTAACTTTGAACAGTCATTAAACAAATGGTTGTAAGTCAAGGACTACTTGTACCATATACAGATTCCTTTCTTCTGGTCTACATAGGTAATGGCGTGAGCAATTTTAAAGCAGAAGCAGTGGGTGAATATATAAAAAGAATATATAAAAAGAATATATATTCTTTTTACGACCCTGTAATCCCTTGTATAGGGGTGGAGTCCTCCAGGATATATACTGTATATATATTTGCTCATCTGATATTGACTCATTTCCTTCCTTGACACCATTAGAAATATTTATTGGATAACTTCTGTATGGCTTGGGGGATATGTGCATGTGTGTCCAGCACCTCAGATTGTATACATCTAATATAAAGTAGCCCTGGAGCTTTGGCAATACTTAGGAACCTTTGTAAACAAAACACAGTATTATCTGTCTTAGGCTTGGATGTGAATCAAGCTTGAACTAGACTTGATCCAACTACCCTTACAAATATATGAAGGATTTAGCTAACCTAGGATGGAGTATAGAAGGTTATGTATTAATGTTGGGGGCAATGTCCCTCTTCTGGTGGGGTACAGTGAAGAATGAGGGAATTTTCATGAATGCACAAATTCTATCAAAGTCACCAAAGACTTTCCACCTCACCAAACCTGAGGTTCATTTGTAGGAAAAATGGCCAACATAGTACTCCTCTCTTCTTGCTGCTTTCCCTCTTATTCCTGCTGTGTCTGTTCTCCAGTGGACCTTCGTTTTCCATTGTTTGTTTTGCATACAGAATTGTATGCATTTGCTGACAGTGAACTTCAACCCAGGGAGACTCTCCATAGCAGTGCCCATTGCATAGCTGGGAAAGCTTCTCTAAATTAAGGTCTCTTTGTTATGACCATGACAAGTCCCTGGGCTAATGCCAGATGTTATATTGCACTTTATTTTAACCCACCTCCCCGTAGCTTTGCATAATGTGTGGTGTTTGTATATTCTAAGTTTTTAGTGTGCAAGAGGAAAACTGTCTTGAGAACTAGTATGGTCAGATAAGAATTGGTTGCCATGACACTGAGAGCAAAAGAACAGAGCAGGAACATCTTGAATTACGTCGTTTTCTGACAGTGGGGAAGCATCTTCTGTTCTGCCCCTGAGTTAAATGCCTATAGAAAATGAAAAGCATCTGAATCATAGTGTGTGCCCATTATGAACATACTATCAAGCATCAGCAGCAAAGTATCTGTTGTTGGCAGTCTTGTTTCTACTATTTTTATTCTTTTTCTGGTTGTTCAGGAAACTTTAAAAGAGATATATTAGACTGCCAGTGGAATCAATTTGGTTCAGATACGCAACCTTAAAGGCTGAAAAATGTTACGGTATCCCTTCTATTGATATAATTGCGCCATTGTGATATCACCCCCATCCTGCCTTTAGTAGCTTTTAGTTGTTAATTAGAGTGTTGATAGCTCATGAGCGATTGGTTAGACAAGGAGACCCGAACTCATTGGTAGCCTACATTGCAATGCATAAGGGCATGCATTCAGTTTTGCAGCTACTATGATTGTTGGCCAAGCAGGAATAAAAACAGCCAGAGGGATTGAAGCCTGGGAAATGGGCCTCTTATCAGTTAATAAGAGGGCTGATTTACCACTAGTCCAGTGGTGGCAAACCTATGGCATGCGTGCCAGAGGCGGCACTCCGAGCCCTCTCTGTGGGCACACACGCCATTGCCCCGGCCCCGCCTTCCCGCACAGCCCCCTTCTCACCAGCAGCCCCCCCTGGAAGAGAGTCGCTCCTGGGCATGGCCTGCACGGAGCAGCACAGCCAAGTACATAGCTGGGCAACAGGGACAAGACTCCGTCCTCGCACCCCATAGCATGCAGATGATGCTGAGGGGTGTGGGTGGAGGGCGTGGCTGCCATGGGACTGCAGGGCTGCCTGGGCAATCTGCTGCAGCGGGCCACAGATGCGGTGAGTGGCCCTACGTGTGGGTGAGGCAGGGGCACTCGGTCTCTAAAAGGTTCGCCATCACTGCACTAGCCTATCAGGTACTTAGGAGCTGAGGGCGCAGCAGTATAAGGAAACAACAATCAATGACTTCATAGCCAGCCCTCCACACCAAAAGTTTGGAAAAATAAACCTTTGGTCCCGGTGACTGGCTCAGATTAGATCCTGCAACATTATCCTGGAACACTTATATTTACCTTCTTTCGTAGGAAAATTACACTTCTCTATTTTGATGTATAGTACAAAATGCTTGTATGTTAGGAGCAGGCATAGATATTATCAAATGTAGTCCTCATTGAGTACTCTTTCATTTTGGCTTAGCAGTTCACCAAAGTTTGTGCTCCTCAACAGAGAGTTAGGATTTTGACTGTGATACCAGTGCTGTAGTTTGAAATTGTGGACTTTGGGGCATCTTGTTCTTCCCTCCACTGATTGCGGGGATTAGCTTTTTTTCTTAGTTTTTTCTTAGTATACTAAGGTTGCAGAAGCAGCTTCCCATTGTCACTTCCATTGGATCTCTTTATGGCTCTAAAGTATCAGTCGGCACCATTTTGGCCAGGGTTCATTGAAAAGAGGGGCTGGGATGCAGAGGCAAGCCTAGAGTGGGTTTTTGTATATAATTTGTTTTTCAGTTTGTGGACGCTGTTGTTGGAGGGAAGACCAAAGGGATCTTGTTACCAGTTTATTTTTCACAGTGATAAACCTATTAGTTCAACTCTTCAACTTGCTGCTTAAATGAAGGGGAACCACACTGTCCATTTCCAGTTATGGGCAGGATCACAAGAGAAAGAGAGTGAAGGTTTGCTTGGGAACTCAGCACACATCTCACGTTCTGATTGTCTACGTGCAGTTGCAGTTCCTTTGCTCTATTTTTCCAGTCTTTTCTTGGCCAGACCAAGGACTGTGGCTGTTTGGAGAACTTGCACAAACTGTACCTGATTCATGGCAGAAATATGCCCTCCGCCCTCCCCAAATGTCTTCTTCTGGACTGGGATGCAGGGGCTGGGATGCAGAGGCATTTCTAGTGTTGTTTTACATACTAGTTCATTAAGCTGTGGATGAGTGAAAACTGAAAACATGCAGAGATACATTCCTCTTTTTTTTCCTGTTAAAACATTCTTCCACTTCTGTTCCTGGCTCCCAGCTGTCTCCACCTAAGAGACTCTCTGGTCCAGATTTTCCTAGCCTGACTTCATTAAAATCTTTAGGAAAGCCTGTTTTGAGAGTTTGCCCATGTTTTACACATCACTCTGGTGTTCTGCCAGTTTGAAAGATTCTCTCTTTGGCAGGCTGAGAAAGCTATAAGGGACAGAAGAAACAGTATATACACAAACACAGGGAAATTGTCTTTGTTGGTTGCTTTGTGCCCTCTACTGTCAGTCTTATCTTGCGTAATGCTGATGTTTTGTCCTGTTTGTCCCATTGCCTGTGTCTAGGAAAATTGAATTGCCAAAAGGGAAGAAAGCTAATAATGGATTCAGAGATATATTCAGCAGTTCCTCCTTCCCTGCATGTGTGATTTCTGTCTCTTTCAACTTTTGTCGTAGACAGAGCTGGCATCATGATCATAAACCTGTAATCAAGCTCTTGCTGAGTTAATCTGCCTTTACTGCAAAGTTAAAATATAGTCTGGGCTATGCTAAACTATAAGATAGTTCATTGTCTTTGGTTTAGGGTGTTGTGAGATCCCAGTTGTAGAATAGTCAATAAATCATGGTTGAAAAACTATGGTTTACTGTAGGGGTAGCTCTTCAAATCTTTTCAACCACTCTCATATTTTAATGACATTGATTGCTGAAAATTGGTGGCATTTCAGAAACATGCAGTGTAATCCTTAAATACGTTTAGCATAGATTTAACACATACAAACAGTGACATTGAAGGCAGTTTCTGATCACTGAAATGTGGATAGTCCTACTGTGGGTATAATGTGGGACCCAGGGCATAGTTCCAAGAAGCCTAAAATATAATCTAAAATATAATCTCCCTTTCTATCTAAATGATCTGCTTCAAGGGCCTTCCAGTAGTCAAAATTATTTACTCTTTTTTTAATAACTCCTTTTATCTCTCACTGGGATATGTTTGTATATGGGAATATATATATTATGAGTCTTAATGGAAGAGCTTTTCTTTATTAGGAAACTAGGCTATATTTACCTAGCTAATTCCTTAGTTTGCAGAAAATGATTTTCAGTGCTTGATTTTGAATGTAAGGGAAAGGTGGGGAGGGACAATGACTTTTACTTCACATGTTGAGATATTTGTCATCATTTTTTCCCTACTCAAAAGGAGATAAGTTTGCTGCTAATTTCCTGATTAAAAATGGTGCCCGGGTGAATGCTGCAACACTGGGAGATCAAGAAACTCCCCTGCATCTTGTGGCATCCTATAACTCCAAGAAGCACAAACCAGAAGTAATGTCGGAGATTGCGCAGATTGCGGAGTCCCTCCTAAAGGCTGGAGCCAATCCCAACATGCAAGATAGTCAAGGAAGGTGACTATTGGGTAGCCTGCTGTCTTTGTACTTGTAACTGTTACTCATGAGGTTGATTTGAACATATGAAGCTTTTCCCAGCCTGAACATCCTCCAGAAGTATCTGCCAAATCCCAGCATTCTCAGCATTTGCTATGTTACAGAGAAAATGGGAATTGGAATCCATATATTTGTAGCAGTTTTCTCCATTTGGACAACTCAAGGCTGTTGTAGAATATCAGTTAATAACTCCATGTAGCTTACTGTTTTACAGTTCTCATTCAGACAGGATCCCAAGTTCTTTGGACAGCAATCCTTACATGATTTAAGTTGGGAGATGCTGGGAATTGAATCTGGCACCTTCCGTTAGCCATTTGCTCTATGTTGAACTAAATCTCAATAATACAAAGACTTGATTTTCATTACCTTGGATCAAAGCCTTAAATCGAACATGGTGGCTCCAGAAAGCATAAGATGCTATCCTTCCCAGACTTCATCTGGAATTGAAGGAAAACCAAATAGCATGCTTTATCAATATTTACTATAGGTTTATATTTGCTATTTAAAAGTCCACTGAGGATTTTGGGGAGGGATCCCAAAAAGAGATTAGATAGAATTTGTTAAAGATAGTTTAGGTCATTGTAGGGGTTTTACCTACAATTATACATTGTTCATAAAGTTCCTAATGACCTTATATAATAACTAATTCAGTATTGCTTAAAGATAGCATAATACAGGTAGTCCTCAACTTACAATCGTTCACCCAATAACTGTTTGAAGTTACAGTTGACTCCTCAAAGCTGTCTGCAACCCGGTTCTGAAGTTCTGGTGGCCATACACCCTCCGTTACATGACTGCATGTTGGGTGCTATTGGCTAGCCTGCATTTACAGGCATTCAAAGCATCTTGGGGCCATGTGACTGCATTTTGCAACATTTTTGCTGAAAGGTTTCCAATTTTGGGCAAAAACTAGCCCATTTGCTTTACAATTGCCACAATTGCTTAATGGTCACCACAAAAAAAGATCATAAAAATGGGTCTGATAATGCAGTAACCAATATTATGATGGTCACAACTTAGAATTGTAATGGACAGGCTCCATTACAGTCATAAGTGGAGAACCATTATACATGATTTAACTGTCATCACTGGATAATGAGAAGTTACTTAGGTGTCAGATATCATGGCTAAGAATGAAATCTATCAGAAGGAGACTGCATGAGTTAAAAATGGGAGAACTTAGTTAACCTAAGTTTTAATTTTAATTTTTTAAAAAAAATTTCTATACTGTGTTTCTATTTCTTGTAAGCTGCCTAGAGTTATTGTGAGCAAATAGGTGGCCATATAAGTTTCCTAAATAAATGAATAAATTAAAAAAATAACATAGATGGCATGTCAAATATTGAAGTGATATGACAAGAAGGATCTTGTTGGAACATAAATCTAAAATAAATTGCCTGTCTTATGAACAATATTTAGTGATAGTTGTATTTTTAAGTAGTCAGGATATAAATAAAACTGAAGCCATTAGAGCTAAATGAAGGAGGAGTCCCTAGTTCTCTCTATAAGTGTGTTGGGGCTTCTGCATTATAGAAGGTTGCTTTTATGATCTTGCATTTGAAATAACTTTTCCATCCTTCCTTTCTTTCTTAGAACTCCATTGCACTCATCTATTCTTGTGAGAAATGACCAAGTATTCAATCAGCTACTGCAGTGCAAACAGTAAGTTTGTGGAAGCCAACAAAATATGGACAAGTTGAGGAAGGTTTATCTGTTGGACTGTTATTTTAAATAATGTTGTTAAGAACTATTTGTTACAATTAGTTTACAGCCTGGAAGAATTACTTGCATTTATCAGAAACTGTAATAACAATTAATCTTATATATCAGTAATTTTGCCTGATATTCTTTGGTTCTAAAAAACATCTATTTATTGTAATTACTTTCTCTGGAAGGCAGAAAATACAAAATGTAGCCAGTGAAAGCCCAGTAAATAGGTTAAAGTTATTCAGGGACAAACACTCCCCTAATAGTAGAAGGTCCTGATTTTCACTGTTTTGGAACAAAGACCATCTCTCCAGCACAATAAGTCTCCATGGTTCTTCTTAGACTTGATCTGGAACTGAAGGACCACGAAGGAAGTACCGCCCTATGGCTTGCGGTTCAATATATTACCATGTCTTCCGACCCGTCTGTCAACCCCTTTGAGGATGTCCCGGTGGAGAACGGCAATTCCTTTGATGAGAACAGCTTTGCCGCCAAACTCATCCAACGAGGGAGCAATACTGATGCTCCAGATACAGTGACAGGTGAGAGAGGGAGAGACTGGCAAGAAATTTAAGAGTGAGGCTTAGCGGGGAGGGCTGGCTGAATTCATACTTGGTGCTCTAATTTTCTCTGCTTGTTGGTGATTGCTTTTAGGAAGCTGCTTGCTACAGAGAGCTGCGGGGGCCGAAAATGAAGCTGCAGCACTCTTCCTAGCCACCCATGGGGCCACAGTTGATCACAGGAATAAATGGGTAGGTCTGGAGAAAGGAATACTGCATGCAATGAGCGTTGTTGGTCTGTCCCAAAGTAATTTTTTTTAAATTATTTTTTATTTTTCCAAACTCTCCCCCATACATATACTGTGATATTTATCAGATGTTAACATACATTCTTTTTACATTCATATATAAGATACTTTTAATAAAATGAAATAAACACATACACATGACTTTTGGTGTTGCTTGCCCATTTCCCCTTTCCCTGTATCCAAACTCCTCTACCTTCTTTCTCCCTTTCTTCTCTTCCCTACTTCCCTCTTCTTCCTCTCCTCTTCTCTTTCCTTCACCACTCTCCTCCCCTTTCTCCCCACTTCTCCTCCTCTCCTCCAACCTTCCTACTTCCTTCTCCCGTCCTTTACTCTTTTCTCTCTCCTCTCCTTTCTTCCCTCTCATCCCTCTTCAGATACAATTCAGGGGTAATGTCTGAGCAATTCCTCTCTCCAAATTTCCCTATCTGTATTATATACAATAAGATTAATTTTCTCTTACATTAATACTTCTATTTATCTAACCTTCTTGGTATATACTTCTATAAATATTTATACAACCTCCAGTTATTCAATACTGTGTCGCCTGGGTCTCCCTCCTTATCTGCTCTTTCTTCTATCTAAATTGATGTTAACTATCTTTTAACCATATTGTCTTTTCAGCCAATCATAAAAAGTTCCCCAGATTTCATAGTAGTCTGACTCTGTCTTATCTTTAATTGTCATTGTTAGTCTATTTCATTTCTGCACATTCCAGTATTTTCCCAATCACCCCTCCCTCTGGGGGGGGCTTTCAGTGCTTTCCAATTTTGTGCAAACACAATCCTGTCCCGAAGTAATTTTTGATGCGGTTCCTTTTGTACCATGTCATGGGATAGGGATCAATAACATGGAAGCTCTTATGGCAAAATGTAATGGTAAAAATATAGGTAGTCCTCGACTTACAACAGTTTATTTAGTGACTGTTTGAAGCTACAATGACTCTGAAAAAAGTGACTTGCGATTGTTTTTCATACTTATGACCCCTGCAGCATTCCCATGGTCACCTGATCAAAATTCAGATGCTTGGCAACTGACTCATATTTACAACAGTTGCAGTGCCCTGGAGTCATGTGATCCCCTTTTGCGACCTTCTGACCAGCAAAGTCAATAAGGAAGCCAGATTCACTTATTAACAACCATGTTATTAACAACTGCAGTGATTCATTTAACAACTGTGGCAAGGAAAGTTGTAAAATTGGGCAAAAACCATTTAACAACTGTCTCATTTAGCAACAGAAATTTTGGGCTCAATTGTGGTCGTAAGTTGAGGATTACTTGTATTGTTGTTAAAGAATAGATAATATGCCTTGATTTCATCCTCAGTCACATCTTGTAATCAACAATCAAAAGACCCAAGCATTTAATTCTTTAACTATAAAGCTATAAAGCTTCTGAAACTTCATATCTTGCCATCCTTATAAGCATCTCCTGAGCGATCCAGATCTTATGTGAGAACATCCAGGGCAATTAAATTTATTTCCTTAGCAATATGTCTACCTGTATAATTTGCATTGTTCATCCTTCAGCAAGGTTCCTTGAATGGCATTCTGATCTGAATAATAAAAAAGTGTGTGCACTTATACATTAAATGTATAATATATACATTAAATGTATAATATATAAATGTTTATACATTAAAAGATACAGTGAAGAAGAAAAAGGGAGAGGAGGAAGAAAATAGTTTAAATAGAAATCCATAAATTACTGAGTTTTTTTAATTATGACCAGGTAGGATGAGAACAATTCAAGTAACCTTGTTTGTTTCCTTTCAATTTCTTGTGCATTACAAGTAGCCTTTGACTTTTGACCAGTCGCTTAGCGAATGTTCAGAGTTACGACTCCCCCCCCAAAAGGTACCCATATCTGGCTTTGAAGTTTCAAGGCTGGCTGTCTCCCCTTTCATGTTTGCATTTTGGGTGCTTGACAACCATTTACTACTATTTGCAGTGGTCTGCAATCACATGACCACAATTTATGACATTTTTTTGCCAGAAATTGGTGTTTATTTCTTGTTTCCAACAAAAAAATGCCCATTGCAGAAAATGGGTTTACTTTATAACTGCGATGTTTGTTTCATAGTTGCCGTGGTTGCCACCAAAAAGTGGTAAAATTGAGTTGGTCATGTGACGACCCACCTTAGAACTGGCACAATTTACGACCATACTTTCAGGTTCAATTATGGTTGTAAGTTGAGGATTACCTGTACGATAGACTGGCTGCCTTTAACTAGCCATTGAGAATCCAAGGCTGCTGATAAGAATAACATTGCTTCTCTTTCTCTGGTGTGAAACCCTGTATGGTAGGTTTTTTTTGTTTTTTTTGTTTTTTTTTTTGAAGGGGATTAGGGGAGGGTGGTATAGAAGGCCATACAATCGGATGAACACATGCCTGCCTTCAAAAACAATTCATCCCAGACTCAGATTGGATTGATGATAGCTCACTCTTGACATGTCATCACGTGACACTTGAAGTCTGGGCTGCTTAGCTCTGAAAAGTCTTTTTCAGGAGCTTTTCTCTCCCATTCTCCCAGCCGATGCCTTTCATTTCTCCAACTCTTCTTCTGTTAAAGGGTGAAACACCGCTGCACACAGCCTGCCAGCATGGTCTAGCCAATCTCACAGCTGAGTTGCTGCAACAAGGAGCTAACCCTAATATCCAGACAGAGAAAGCAGCACCTGCCCCAAAGGGAACTGTCATGCCTGGCACTGCAGATAGTGTTAGTTCACAAACTCCTCTTCATATGGCAATAGCCTATAACCACCCAGATGTGGTATCGATCATCCTGGAGCAAAAAGGTAAGAAGTTGGAGTTGCTCACTGGAAAGCCTCAGAGTTAGAATGAATAAGACCAAGGAGTAGGAAAAGGGTCACCTGGAAGAGGTTCTCTTGAGAGTTAAAGAGTTAAAGCTGTAAAAGTAAAATGGAAGCTAGTGTTGAAAAAGCAGTCTGATCTGATCATTTAAAGCAAAAGGATCTTATTTAGCCCTTCTCAGCCGGGCCCCATTCAGGTAGATTGGGACTGCAAAACCCAGAATTCTCAACCAGGATGACCTTTATGATGGTTGAATCACAGATTATGAAAATTAAAGACTAATAGATCTGGAGGATTCCAGGTTGAGCAAGTATGCTATGGATTTTGGCTAAGGGTTTTGGAAATTGTAATTACAACATACTTTAGAAAGTTTTATTAGGATGTTCAAAGAAACCTGATTTTTACTTTTTGTTTTTTAAGCTAACGCTCTCCATGCGACCAACAACTTGCAAATCATTCCAGACTTCAGTCTCAAGGACTCTAGAGATCAAACTGTGCTGGGATTAGCATTGTGGACAGGTAAGGTTTCAAACAAGCATGATACAATAGGTTGAGGAGGCTTTATTTTGCAAAATAAAAGAAAGCATTGTTTTAGAAATTAAAGATACAATCCAGGCAAAGTTAATTCTTTTGAAAATCCTTTCAAACAATTCACCAAGAAAGATTTCATTTCTTTGCTCTCTCAGTTGAAATTAAAAGGAGTTTATAGCACTATCCAACGTGATATTTTTAAATTCTGTTTTCAAATACACAGGAGGTTTACTTATTTCATACAATCACCCACCCTTTATTCTTTACAAGTAGTGGCTCAGCACGTTTACTAGTGTGTTCTCTTGAAACTGTTAATTTTTGCAAGCTGAGGCACTTGGGGGCAAGAATACATCCTAAAAAGCTGATGAGGTCAGAGCCAAAAAAAGAGGAGGCTACCAGGATAGAAACAAAAATTGGTTTCATTTAAATTTCATTAAAATTTCAATTAAATACAGTTCATGAGTTTACACACACACAAAATTTTTCCTCTAACACCCCCTTAAAAATTAAAATTCAGTGACAGCTTTTGGGAGCATCTAGAGCAGGGGTCCTCAACCTTTTCGGTTCCGTGGACTGACAGTGGCGGCAGCTTCAATGGCAGCGGGTGGAATATTTTTGGGTATGCAATCTAAATCCTGTGCATGTGCAAATGAAACTTCACACGCTCTCCCCCTCACTTCGGCAGGTCGGTAGCGGTCCACAGCCCAGGGGTTGGGGACGCCTGATCTAGAGGCATCTAGAGAGCTAACAGGATCAATATGTGAACTTAGGCCTTAGGCGCAAAATAATCTGCTAATTCTGCACTTTTTAGGTATGCTGAGCTTGAGCATACAAAATCTAGCTATCATGTATCCTTAAACATCTGGAGGGTTCTGGGCTACCTGTTGCTAAATTTAAAATAATGAAAATAGCTAGCAAGTAAAGTACATCGTAGAACATTATTGAAAACCTGGACCGGGAAGCTATCTTAGAAGAAAGGAAAAAGATTAAAAATATCATAAATGTATACATTGCCCCTTTTCTCATTAGGTATGCACACGATCGCAGCTCAGCTCCTGGGCTCTGGGGCCTCCATCAATGACACAATGTCAGACGGACAGACTCTGCTACACATGGCGATACAGAGACAGGATAGCAAGAGTGCCCTGTTCCTCCTGGAGCATCAAGCCAATATCGGTGTCAGGTAATAAGAGGCGGTTATTACTTCTGTATTTGCAAGAAACTCCTGGCAGGCTTTCAGAATTCAATTTGTATCTGAGGGGAACCAGCCCAAGAACTCATTTTGTTAAATTAATTGCCTGCTGGTTAAATATCAAAGCATTTCTCATAACTCTGGGATCCCCAACCTATGGTCTGCGGCCCAGTATCGGGCCGCGACCTATTGGCCGGCACGCCCTGGGAAGAGCTGGCGAGCCCTGCCCCACTCTCAGTAGCACCGCCGTGCGGGCACCAGCAACCACATTTGTGCAAGCGCAGGGACACTAGCACTGTCACCAGTGTCACGTGGGCACCAGCGGTCCGTTTGTGCATGCGTGCAAGTGCCAGCGCGTGTGCCATGGTGCATGTGGCCCACTTGCGCATGGGTGCACACGCTAGCACCGCCGTCATGCACATGCACATGCACACATTTTCCTGTTGCTTCCTTTCCTTCTGGGCTGCCAAGTTGGAGAACTCTGTCATAGCTGACTCGAGTCTTTTGGCTCTCTCTATGCCCTGGACATTAAGTCATTCCGGGAGGGGCTCATTTTTTAAAGTGCTTTTAAAATGGTATTGTTTTTTTTGTAGCTGTGGATGCATATTTTTTGTTTTCATTGAGAGATTCAGTAACTGAGACAATAATATTACACAAGCCAGAATTTTCCAGAAGTGGCTTTTTGCCAGAAAGTGCTTTTTTTAATATACTTAGGTTATTAAGGTAGTCCAATGGATATGCTATTTCTTTTGTTCCCCATTGAAAATTGTAGGAATGTATGCATTATTGAGTTAGTTCTTAGATGCTAAGAGACAAACCACCAGCGGCCAGGACCAGGAATCCAGGTCTTCTCAGGCAAGAGATATTAGAATTTCAATATAAAATACAGAATTACTAAAGGTTAGGGTTGGCACTTGTTTTAATTGAAGAAGGCTCCACTTTTAATCGCTGGCAATGTCTGTTGAAAAGGCCTTGGGTAATTCGAGCAGGAATGTGTATGAGATCTGGCAGCACAACTCATTCTTTACAGAGCAGTTAGTGTAGGCAGATGGACCTTTCATTTTCAAGAACAGCAAATATACAATAGTTCTCCATGCATGTTTTCCAACCTACCTAGTTGAAATAATAATTATAAAAAACATGGAGAATTTAATGTTTAACTTTTTTTTTACTGCTTTTCAGATAATAAGGAGAACTCATTACACATTCTTTGATGGGGTCTGCCACTGTTTTGAGAGCAAAATATTTACAGGGTTTTTGAAAGATTTTGAAAGTCATCTCCCAATAAAAGAATAGGGTCTAATTAAAGAGTTATTTAATATGATTACTCCTTGCTCCTAACCTGTACAATAATTTTCCCCTTCTGCATCACTGCAAAGTGCAGTTCTGCACTTTATTAAAAACTCTTGTTTGTGATCCCAGAGGGAAAGCCAATTAAGGGGTGGAATGGTGATTATATTAACCAAGCATTGAGTAGTAAAGATTTCCTGCCAGATGTAAAGGTCTAAGAAATAGATTTTTACATTGCCTTTATTGCAGGACTCAAGACGGTGAGACAGCCCTTCAACTAGCTATCAAAAACCAGTTGCCCTTGGTAGTTGATGCAATCTGCACTAGAGGAGCAGATATGTCTGTGCCGGATGAGAAGGGGAACCCTCCCCTCTGGCTTGCTCTTGAAAATAATCTGGAAGATATTGCTTCAACACTGGTAAGAGGGAATTGAACTGATAAAATTAAGAATAAATGTTACAGTCTTAAATATTTTGAAAAACCTCCAGCAATGGAGCACCTACACCTCCAGGAGGCAAGTTATCCCACTGATTAATTGTTCTCATTGTCAGAAAATTTCTCCTTACTTCTAGGTTGGATCTCTCTTTAACAAGCTTCCACTATTACTTCTTGTCCTGCCTTCCGATGCTTTGAAGAATAAGTCAATCCCCTCTTCTCTGTGACAACCTCTCACGTGTTCATTCTAATCCTTCTCTTTGATAGGCTAGACGTACCTAGCTCCCTCGACTGTTCACCATATGATTTAGCCTCCAGATCCCCCTTGTCATCTTTGTTGCTCTTCTTTGCATGCTATATAGGGTCTCAGAATTTTTACTGTATCATGACGACCAGAATTGTACACAGTATTCTAAGTGTAGCCTCACTAGTGAGGTATAAAGGGGTACTATTATTTCTCACAATCTTGATGCTATCCTCTGTTGATGCAGCCTAGGATTGCATTGGCTTTTTTGGCAGCTGAAACATACTACTGGCTCATATTTAATGGTGGTTCAGTAGGACACCTAGATCTGTCTCACAATTACTGCTTTGAGCCAGGTACCACCTATTCTATACCTGTGCATTTGATTTTTTCTGCCTAAGTTCAGGAAAAAAATTGATTTTCATACATTAAGTGAATCTCTTTACCTCTTGCTTGCAGGTAAGGCATGGCTGTGATGCAACTTGCTGGGGCCCAGGACCAAGTGGTTGTTTACAGACACTACTGCACCGGGCCATTGATGAGAACAGTGAACAGATTGCCTGCTTCTTGATCCGCAGGTCAGGGAAAAAAAACCCTATAGTATAAAAATTTGCAGATTTTTATGGGCGTGATTTATATGACTATTATATAAATCTAGCCATTCTTGGTTTGCTATGGCCCGGTTTTGCTAAAAACCAAGGTAAATGCTGGTTTTCAGCAAAACTGTCATAAAACACGACTGTGTCACCATGGGACACTGAACTGCTATAAATGGACTGCTACGCACCTTACCTACAGTCACATGACGGGGTGGCTGTTGGAACTTCAGAACCGGGTGGTAAGTATTCCCAGATAAGTCTATCGCAACATTGAACAGTCACAAGTTGCAAACTACCTCTTTTGCCACTTTAGAGTGATATGGGCACTGTTTTGCAGGGCCATTTTGCTTTGGCAGTAGAAGAGTCCAGTGCTTTCAAACAGCTCTCTCCCTGCTATCTCCCAGGCTGTTGAGTAGATCCCCAGCTTGGAAACTTGGATCAGCCTGAACAGCAGCTAACTAGTAGTGCTGCAGGAGAGTAGGTTACTCAGTGTATTAGGAGAGAGAAAGCCAACTCTCTCCTGTTTCACAGCACAGCTCTCTCAATGCCTATCAGTGCCCATTCAGGCTATTTTTCAGGCTATGGCTTTAGTGTTTTTCAGTAATAGCATTAAACTCACGTTCAAAAAGAACATAATGATCTGTTGATCAATTGTTTTTTTGGGAAGGAGGTTTAACACTGTTTTAGAATAATGCTAAAACACAAGCCAAAAAAAGCATATCACCTCATTCCTTTTAAAAACACCTACAAAAAAGCACTCATGCTGAAGCAAATGTTCTAGCTGGGTGTCAGAATGTATGTCCTCCCCCAGCAGTGGCACTGCCCTAGTTAAGGAGAGTTATTGCTGGAGGTTCTCCTGGTAGCTGGTGAAGCTTGGTTGGAAGCCACCTCTCTATCCTTAAAGATGCCAGTACTTTCTAAATGGGACATTATAATTGGTTGATGTGGTGCAATAACAGGATAGAGATCACTAGTGGGGGCATGACATTTTATGCAGGTACAGTTCTCTTCCCGTTTGAGGACTGGTGGATATCATTTTAACTTTCCTCCACAAGGAGCAAGTCCCATTTTTCTTACAGTCTAGAATATTGGATGGTTCAGACTGATCTTTCAATACTACTTTCTTCCCAGTGGCTGTGATGTGAACAGCCCAAGGCAGCCAGGTGCCAATGGAGAGGGTGATGAGGAGGCTCATGATAGGCAGACGCCATTGCACTTGGCAGCTTGCTGGGGACTTGAAGAAACAGTACAATGCCTTCTGGAGTTTGGTGCCAATGTAAATGCACAGGTATGTGAGAAAAGTTGTAACAGTTCAGCTTCTGTTGACAGCCCTTTGTTTACTTCTGGTATGTTAATTTCTTTGCATCTGCTCTTTGAATCTTTCCTTATGGACAGTTGCTATAAAACATTCTGGTTCGACATTGTGCTCTGGTTTATCATTTCTGTCAAGAACTGAACCCTTTCCTATAAATCCATCCTTGCTTGCTTATCAGGTCTGTCCTTCGGTTGGAAACTAGCTAAATCCTTTCTATCCTTTAAATTAGGTGAGGCTACAAGTTAAATTGACTCATTTGTCTCACTCTCCTGCAGCTCTTTGTGCTATTTTTGGACATGTGTCCCCCCCCCCCCCGATCTATAATTGTAGAATAAATAACCACATTTACAGGCCACAATTTCTGTTATTTCATAGATACATGCTTGTTAGTTTCAAGTTACATAAAAAATATACAGTTGGGTTTGATTCCGGATAGAGACTGAATTGGGTGGAAACAATAAACACGGTGGTGCTGCATATACAAAAAAAACCCTAGGGTTTACTAGTTCTTTTCTTTGGGTTTTAGAAGAAAATGCTGTTTGTTTGTTTGTTTGTTTTAGTACTTTGAAAATGATGTTAAGTCTCTTTTAGAATTTACATGGCAGTTTTAATGTGCTTCCCGCCTCAAAATGGGAGGAGCCTTGTGAGGTTTTGAAAGGGCTTGGGGAGTGGAGTCCAAATGGGTTTAGTACCTCAAGTTGTCCATCTGTCTTTTCATATTCAGAGCCTCTGTATTTATTACCCATTGTCAGTATTCCTAGTGAATCAATAATAACAACAACAACAAAATACAAAGACCTACAAATAGAAAATAGAAAGACTATGGCAAAGGCAAGCAAGGGTAGTACGAATAGTAATAGGCGCCTTGGGTGCAATCCCAAAACAACTGGAGCACCACTTGAACACCACTAGCATTGACAGATTCGCCATTAGTCAATTGCAAAAGGCAGCCTTACTAGGAACTGCTTCCATCCTGCGACGATATCTGTAATACCATCAAACATCCACATCTGCTTATCCCAGGTCCTTGGGAAGGACTCGATAGGTAGACAAAATGCCAAATCCAGTCTGAACATCTGGCTGACTGTGCGATGATCCATAATAATAATAATAATAATAATAATAATAATAATAATAATAATAAGAAGAAGAAGAAGAAGAAGAAGAAAGAAGAAGAAGAAGAAGAAGAAGAAGAAGAGAAGAAGAAGAAGAAGAAGAAGAAGAAGAAGAAGAAGTAGTAGTAGTAGTAGTAGTAGTAGTAGTAGTAGTAGTAGTAGTTGGAAGGGACCTTGGAGGTCATCTAGTTCAACCCCCTGCTCAGGCAGGAAACCCTATACCATTTTGGATAAATGGCTGTCCAGTCTCTTCTTAAAAACTTCCAGTGTTAGAGTATTCACTGCTTCTGGAGGCAGGTTGTTCCACTGGTTAATTGTTCTAATTGTCAGGAAGTTTCTCCTTAGTTCTAGGTTGCTTCTCTCCACGATTACTTTCCATCCGTTGCTTCTTGTCCTGCCTTCAGGTGCCAGTCTAGCCAATCTGCCACAAGGCAGACCCTGCGGACACTGGTTATTTATTTTGCACCACTGATTAAACTTGTATTTGCAGGATGCGGAAGGAAAAACCCCAATCCACGTTGCCATTATCAACCAGCACAACAGCATTATCCAGATGATGATCTTGCACTCTGCCATCCAGCTCAACTTGAGGGACCGACAAGGGTTGACCCCCTTTGCCTGTGCTATGACATACAAGAACAACAAGGCGGCAGAAGCAATCCTCAGGCGGGAGCCTGGAGCTGCTGAGCAGGTAGAGGAGAGCCAAGTGTTCTCTATGAAACACTTTTATGCAGTCTGCCCATTGCAGAGATACTGCCAGTTTCCATCAATAGGCCAGTGTTAGTTTCACAGCCTGATAGTATTCAGTATGTAGGCAAGTGACTCATTTAGGAGAAAAAACCCTGAAACTATCCAGAAGTCCTTTTTCAAAAGGCAACTGGACGTTGCTTTTTCCTTGAAGACATGTCGCTTCTCAATCAAGAAGCTTCTTCAGCTCTGACCAAAGCTTCTTCGGCGAGAAGCAAAATGTCTTCACGGAAAAAAACAAAGTCCAGTTGTTTTTTGAAAGACCACTTTTGGGACAACCATGACTTGAATGACTGAAAATCTCTGTAGACACTGAGTGAGGCTGTTTTGTTTTCTTTGACCATAAAATCCTCAGTTGTCACTTCAGTTGTGAAATCAGCGGTTATAAGAAACAAAAATCCCATCTTTTATTCAAGTAGCAATTTTCTAGGTTTGCTAAGAGATTTGGCTTAACTGTGGGGGTGCCTAAAGCAAGCTGAAATACAGGTTACCCATCAAATGTTTCAGAAATCTCAGGCTTTTTTCCCCTAGAAGTGCTTAATTAACTGTTGTTCAGTAAAAGAGCGATCTTAAAAAACAACTAAGTTTCTGAGATGTTCTGAGTAAATGATGTGTTACAAAAAAAACACCAGAAGCAAAAAGCAAAAGAATAATAGAAGTAGATGGCACATTCCTCCTTTTGCATCCCACTTTTTCGGGTTCTTTTTTTCTCATCCCTTTTGAACTTTTTCGCACTTAAGAAAGCAGTCAATTTGCTTCATAGTGCCAGAATTTTTCTGCCAGTTTGAATATTTGTGGATATGCTTGCAGGCTGAGTGTTACATTGAAAACACAGGGAATGGATTCTAAAGCATTAACCTTCACAGCTTGGGTAATCGTGTCTGAAGAAGGATTAAATTATTTCGGTTGACTTAAAATGGTATTTTGTTTGACTAGGTGGACAATAAAGGCCGGAATTTCCTCCATCTGGCGGTTCAGAATTCAGACATTGAAAGCGTACTCTTCTTGATCAGTGTCCAAGCAGATGTGAATTCCAGAGTCCAGGACACCTCCAAGCTGACACCATTACACCTTGCTGTTCAGGCCGGCTCTGAAATTATTGTGCGCAATCTGGTAAGTAGTGCAAACTTTATTTTCAAATTTTGATGATGAGACATTTTTGAAGGAAGAAGATAAATAGTAAACAAAGTAACTATTTTCTCAAGATAAGCAACTACTGCAGATTAGATAGAAGAGCAGAAACATTTCTGCAGTGACCTAGTACAATCTATCCTTGTTGACCTGGTCCCTCTGTGTAGCTTCAAGTGAGCAAACAAAGGATGTTTGCAGGTCTTGACAAATATATTTTGTCTTGCAAATATATTTCAGTCTTAACAGTTCCATTCTTACCTTGGTACTGATAAATTGGGATTATTTCATTGAAATAATAATAATAATAATAATAATAATAATAATAATAATAATAATAATAATAATAGTCAATTGCAAAAGGCAGCCTTATTAGGAAATGCTTCCATCCTGCGACGATATCTGTAATACCATCAAACATCCACATCTGCCTATCCCAGGTCCTGGGTAAGGACTCGATAGGTAGACAAAATGCCAAATCCAGTCTGAACATCTGGCTGACTGTGCGATGATCCATATAATAAAATAATAAAAAGTACATCAGATGGTTGAAGAAGAAAAAATGGCTTTGGAAGAATATCTGAAGAACAATGATGAAGATGCACTGAAATTAGTATATCAGGAAGGCTTACTAACTACTGGAGAGACCAAACTGGCCTACAAGAAAGACCAAATGAAGAACAGAATAGAGGCATGGGAAGACAAAGCACTACATGGCCAATACATGAAAAAAATAGCTGGGAAAGCAGATAATAATAAAACCTGGCAATGGCTAAGAGCAGGAAAATTGAAGAAAGAGACCGAGGGACTAATTCTGGCTGCACAAGACCAAGCCTTAAGGACAAATGCATACAAAGTCAAAATTGAGAAGACAGCAACAGACAGTAAGTGCCGCCTATGCAAAGAAGCTGAAGAAACAGTGGACCACTTGGTAAGCTGTTGCAAGAAGATTGCACAACTGATTACAAGCAGCGGCATGACAAAGTAGCAACAATGGTGCATTGGAAGATCTGCAAAAAATATCATTTGCCTGTAAGCAAAAACTGGTGGGATCATAAAATAGAGAAAGTCATAGAAAATGATAAAATTAAACTGCTCTGGGACTTCAGAATTCAAACAGACAAGCACCTGCAACATAACACCCCAGACTTAACAATTGTCGATAAGAAAGACAAAAAAGTCTGGATAGTGGACGTGGCAGTGCCTGGAGACAGCAGAATAGAAGAGAAAGAACTGGAGAAGATAACAAAATACAAAGACCTACAAATAGAAATAGAAAGACTGTGGCAAAAGCAAGCAAGGGTAGTACCAATAGTAATAGGCTCCTTGGGTGCAATCCCAAAACAACTGGAGCACCACTTGAACACCATTGGCATTGACAAATTCGCTATTAGTCAATTGCAAAAGGCGGCCTTATTAGGAACTGCTTCCATCCTGCGACGATATCTGTAATACCATCAAACATCCACATCTGCCTATCCCAGGTCCTGGGTAAGGACTCGATAGGTAGACAAAATGCCAAATCCAGTCTGAACATCTGGCTGACTGTGCGATGATCGATAATAATAATAATAATAATGTTGGAAGGGACCTTGGAGGTCATCAAGTCCAGGCAGGAACCCTACACCATTTCGGACAAATGGCTGTCCAGTCTCTTCTTAAAAACTTCCAGTGTTGGAGCATTCACCGCTTCTGGAGGCAGGTTGTTCCACTGATTAATTGTTCTAACTGTCAGGAAGTTTCTCCTTAGTTCTAAGTTGCTTCTCTCCTTGATCAGTTTCCATCCATTGCTTCTTATCGTGCCTTCAGGCGAGAATAGCTTGACTCCCTCTTCTTTGTGGCAGCCCCTGAGATATTGGAACACTGCTATCATGTCCCCCCTCGTCCTTCTCTTCGTTAGACTAGACATACCCAATTCCAGCAACCGTTCCTGATCATTATTAATTATAAAAAGCATTAAAAATTATAAAAACAGAAAAGCAAGCAAAATTACAGAACAAAGTGGTGTTAATAATAATGGAGCCACTTGACAAGCTCATTTGTCCCATGGATTCTCTGGACTTGTTGACATAACCAGGTCTTAAAGGATCATCGGAAGCTCAGAAGTGATAAGGTTACTTCACCTCAGGGGAGAGAAGATTCCACAATAATAGCTGGCCCAACTGGGTAAGGCAGAGCTTTTTTTATGGCAGAGTTGGTACCTGGTAGGCAATGTTTATTCCCCCATTTAATTTTTGTACTCCATAAGATTTGCCTGATGCACTTCAGAAATCTATAACCGAGCAGCTAACCAACATTAGTATCTGATTGGTACTTGGAGTTGAGAGCACCAAGCAAACACTGAACCGTAGCACCTCCCAGAGGCAAACAAAGGCAAACCATTTCTGTGTTGTTGATAAGGAAGCTCTATCAACATCTTCATGAGGTCGTCATCTAGCTTGCAAGTAATAGGACCCTCTGCAATCTTTTTTCCCCTGTTATACAGAAGCATCTGCTTAAGATGTGGCAGCTGTGAAATGGAAACAATATTTTACTTCAAAGTTACCTGTGCAGCCTTTAATTTTACAATTAATTGTCTCAGCAGGTTGCAGCACCTAGCTGACCTTTCCTGCACCCGGAAATGAACTGGGTCAGGCTTGGCTAGTATTTGGGTGGGCGACCAAAGAAAATCCCAAAGCTGTAGAAAATTGAAATGCATCTTGGATGAATGGAATAATAAACCACTTCCCTCTATTGCAAGAAAACTGCTTTGATGTATACTTGAAGTCATGTGCAGTCAAACTTGACTGGAAAGAGGATTTTGTTAAAAAATCAAAATTATATAAAATCAAGTGACGTTCTACCAAGTTGCTTCAATTTGTCATGATTTCAGAACAGTTCATACTGCTGACTGCCATGTGAGCTTTTGATTTCTTTAATGCACTGTAGCCTGCCTTGGTATCATATTAATAGTAAATAAGATGTTGAATTATTAATAATGGAGTAGATGGATTTTCTTCCAGATGGTCTGCTACCTACATTTTATTGCTCCTGGAATACCCCCCTTTTTTCTCTCTCATGTGTTCCCTTCCTCATAGCTGCTGGCAGGTGCCAGAGTCAATGAGTTGAACAAGCACCGCCAAACTGCCCTCCATCTTGCAGCCCAGCAAGACTTGCCCACAATATGCTCAGTCCTTCTGGAGAATGGCATTGACTTCGCTGCTGTGGATGAAAATAAAAACAATGGTATGTCTTTTGAACTCCAATGTTCATTCTTCACTATCCAAGCTCACTTCCCTCTCAGTTTTTTTTTTAAACAAAGCACTTCCTTGCCTTGAGAAGCCACTTCCATTCTCTTGTGGCACAGTTCTCCTCTTGGGCTCATGGATATACTTCTGAGTCCCTTTCAGCAGTCTTGGAACCAGGTTGGTTTGGTGGTTAAGGCATCAGGAAACTGAATTGTAATCTTGCCTAAGGCATGAAAGGAGGACGGAGAACTTTGGGAAAAAGAGGGGAAGGGAGCATTATATATGTTTGCCACTTCTCTCAGTTGGAGTGGGTGATAGTGCAGATAGTCCAAAGTAATAAAAAATAGATTACTTGCATTGGCTGCCTTTTTCTAATTAGGCTTTCCCAATGTGGTACACTCCGGAGACACATTTTGAGTACAGGTTGTCCTTGAACTATGACTACAATTGAGATTACAGTCGCTATTGCTAAGCAAGGCGGTTAAATGAGTTGTGCCTGATTTTAGAACTTTTTTTGCCATGGTTGTTAAGTGAATCATACAGTTGTTAAGTGAATCCCGCTGCCCCATTAACTTTGCTTGTTGGAAACCAGCTGGGAAGGTCTGAAATGGGGATCATATGACATCAGGATGTTGCACCCTTTGTAAATACATGCTGGTGCCCAAATTTTGATTACATGATCATGAGGACTGGTTGCAAGTCATTATAACTTTGAATAGTTGCCAAATGAATGGTTGTGAAACGAGAAGTACCTGTACACCTTATAGGATCCCAAGCCAGTATGGCAACTGCAATAAAACTTGTCATCTAACACTTTAAGTCTGGCATTGCTTCTTAAATCAATGAATGGGAATTATTTGTAGGGTATAATTTGCAGCTCCTGGGCCATTTTTTGAAGCCTTAGAGCTCCTCTGAAATCTGGTAACTAAAAAAGCTAAATTTTGCCAGCATTGTTTTATATATTCCCACTCAAACAACAATAAAGGAAGATTTTGATACCAGGCAGAGCAGAGACACCCCATCATTACCACTGTGCTTCTGTAGCCCTGGTAAGTTGGGGAAAAGAAAGCAGCTCCCCAAGGAAAAAGGTTTCCTATCTTTGCTGAGGTTTGATACAAGAAAGATGGCCATATAAGCTTGCACGTTAAATAAATATGTCAAATATAATAATACCGAATAAATAAATAATACCAAATATAAACTTTGCTTTTAAATGCCAGTGATGTACAGATCTTTTTTAGGTTCTGTTTCAATCCTGCCTTCTTTTTCTTGTCAAAATTTAGCTCTTCACTTGGCAGTCATGCATGGTCGTCTGTCAAATATTCGTGTTCTTTTGACAGAGTGTAATATAGATGCAGAAGCCATTAATGCCAGGTAAGAAGAACAGCCTTTTTATCTTTGTATTAGCTTGGGGGGGGGGAATAGGGGAGTTAGCACTGAAAATTATCCAGAAGTGGGTTGCTTTTCTCCTTGCTTCATAAGCAAAGCTAAACAAATATCTTTTAATGCAGTGTTTTTCAACCTTGACAATTTTAAGGCATGTGGACTTCAACTCCCAGAATTCCACAGCCAGCATTGCTGGCTGTGGAATTCTGGGAGTTGAAGTCCACATGCCTTAAAATTGTCAAGGTTGAGAAACACTGTTTTAATGGGTGGTACTTTTTCCTTATCCAGTCAGGTTGCTTCAAATTTAGGGGGGGCTTCCAAACTTATGCTCTTAATAGATCTGGGTGTATGTGTTTCACTTGCACATGATTGCCACATTTTTCATTCCTATCAATTTATCTGACCTTGGATTTTCAAACTGTTTCAGAGTTTGAGGTTATGCAATTCCACTGGGAAAAGTAACCATGTGTAACAAGGCTTTCTTAGCAAGGCTTCTCTGGAGGAAAAGTGGAATGAATTGCTTCAGGGAGATGAAATAACCTTTTTTGAGTATGAGCACTTAATATGCAATCATAATTGAAAAAATAATTCTGTGTAACATCTAACCAACTGCCTTTAAAGATGTATGTGTGTGTAAAAAAGTGAACTCCGACTTGAAAAGGAGAAAGCTTCTTGTATTGCCATTGGAATTTGCCCTGAATGTAACATGATCAACATCTCATTACTAGAGGCCAGTCCCCAATGCACATCCTGGGGCAATATGGGAAAGAGAATGCAGCAACAATCTTTGATTTTTTCCGGGAATGTATGCCAGAATATCCACTTGACAAGCCAGATACTGATGGAAACACGGGTAAGTACTTTTATTCCACTGTTTTTGAAACTTGTCAACTTTTGAGATGTCTGGACTCCAACTCCCAGAATTCCCCAGTCAACATGCTGGCTAGGGAATTCAGGGAGTTAAGTCCACACATCTTAAAAGACCAAGTTTTAAAAACACCGTTCGTAAGATTGTTAAAACTCTAGCTCCCACAATTTTCCTCCAGGATGGAGAACGTGTTTTAGCTTCTTCCCAGCCCAACAGAGTAACTGCCATCTTGGCAAAAGGGATGAGATTATGTCAGAGAGATGATAGAAACATTTTTGCTTCTTGCTTTCTCATACAAGGCCAGGGAGCTACCAGAATGTTTTCTCCTTAAACATTTTATCTCTGCATTGTGCACCTCTGCAGTTTCTACCCCAGTGTTGTGATTTGCTTCTGGTTCTAACTTTGCGTAAAGATTGAAGAGCCTTCATTGGCCATATTTTAATTCAGATTCTTGCACTGAAGACTTCATGTCCTCTTCCATCTTTTTAACTGTATGTACTGTAGACCACTATGAACATTCAAGTGGAAGTATGCTGTGGAAATATCTTAATAAAACTTTGTCAGTGTAGCCCAGGGGTGTCAAACTGCCGGCCCATGGGCCGGTTTCATCATACCGAAGCCACGGCTACCCTATTGCCAGCAATGCAAAAAGAGTTGCGATACGTCGTGACACGTCACATGACATGGCGAGTTTGACACCTGTCGTGTAGCCTAATCTCACAATTCCTGTGGCTACAGAAGATACATTCTTTAGAAAGAGGACAAAAGACAGGTGTGGCAGCTTATGGTATCTGTATCCTTCAGTTAGGGAAAAACAGTTGTCATCCTCTTTATTAACATAATCAAAGCAATTTATTACATTTCTTAGGGTGGAATGAGGTCCCTGAATTTAGCAGATTCCCATTTGTATTTAGTGTATGTGGCAGCTGTTATTTGGGGCAGAAGTGTAAATTAGCACAACTATGTGCAACTTCCAGGTGTGTTAATCTCCGGCAGCTCATGTCAAAGATCTTTTTGCAGACTAGAAAAAGTAGGCACTGATATGAACTAAGTGCCCTAATCACTTCCAGTAATACCTGCCAAAAGAGTTGGTTTGTAGTGGGATTGGGTTCAGTGTGTTTTTTTTCTTTCTTTCTTCAATTAAGAAAAATTGTTTGCTGCTGTATGACTCGCTGGGGAAACCTTCCTAGAATTAGTGAAGGTGATTTCATTTGAACTGGGTACGATGGGATCCAAATACTTCATTTTTCTTTTCTTTTCAAGTGCTCCTTTTGGCCTACATGAAGGGAAATGCCAATCTGTGTCGGGCTATAGTGAGAGCTGGTGCTCGCTTGGGCATCAACAACAATCAAGGAATCAATATTTTCAACTATCAAGTAGCAACTAAACAGCTTCTCTTCCGGCTTCTGGGTAAGGATCTTGCAAAGTTGCATGTCCAAAACATTTTCACAGATTTCTCTGTCACTAAGAGAAGCAGGCTGTAGGCTGTTTTAACCCAAAATCATCTCTTTGAAAAAGGTAGAAATAGCCACTACTTGTCCATCAAATTTCTTCGAATTTTTTTTTTTTTTTGTAAAATTGAGGGAATGGGGAAACAAGTATAGATCTCTTGAGTCTTTTCTCCATATCATGTGGTTCAAATTTTATATTTCTTGAAAGAAAACACAGGTAAAGAAGATTGTCAAGCAAATTGAAGAATGGCAGACTGACAGATGTTATGAAAAGGTGTCCCTTTCAATAAAACTTGTTACCCAGGAAAAGCGCCATCAGCCACCTCCTGATTTTTGTGTAGCCTAACATGGCTCTCCTCCTACAATGTCTTCTCAGACTTAGTGTGTGGTTTAATAGCTGGAGAAAGTGGGCTTAGAACTGAGAGACTATATTTGACTTCTATCATACAGGTAGTCACTTTTCCATAGTTCTCTCTACCTGTTGGTCATCTGCTAATGGGATGGCCCCTGATGATAATCTCCTTTATGAGCAGACCTTTAAGAGGGTAAAGCAAGAAAGATCTTTGAGTAGCTACTTCTACATCTTCTACTCTGTGCGGTTTAGCCCAGCTAAAGATTCTGAAGAAGTTGGATGGATCCCATTAACTAAGACAGTCCTTAAGAGCTTCGCTTAAGTCTTGCTTAAAAGTGGGCTTAGAAAAACAGAAACACAGGCTTACCTAAATAAGGTGGGTTAGAAGGCAGGGACAGTGATTGTAGATTTCCATTGTTGCCCTTTCTTTTGCAGACATGTTGTTCAAGGAACCTCCCTGGTGTGACGGCTCCAATTGTTACGAATGCGGTGTCAAGTTTGGGGTCACTTTGAGAAAGCATCACTGGTAATCTATTTTGAGTGTTGATATTTTAAGAACATCAGGGGATGAACTGCATAAATGAACATGGGTTTTATTTTTTAAAAAAATTAAGGAATATAGTGAAGGACTTGTAACCTGACATACTTAATCTTTCTGTCCCACCTTGCTTTTTTTGAGATGGACAATGCAGCTGCCAATAGAGTTCATTGTGCTTTTTATTGAAATCTGGCCCTTTCACTGTCCAGAAAGCAGCTTCAGTCCACATCCTATGATCAGGATGTGGCCTCTTTCCTCTTGTCCATGTTTCAGAGATGCTAACTCTTAAGGAAGAAAGAGAGCCTTTTCTCCAGAAGCCCTACACTGATGGTTTACAAGTCTCAGTTTGGGAATTCAGGTTAAAAACATAACAATGAATACAAAATAAAAATAACAACCTCATCCATGCAAAATAGAGATCAGGCATAAAATATGTTATTCCAAAAAAAAAAAAAAAAGACAACTGTAACTGATGCTTCCAGTTTCTTTTTCAAATTCACCTTTTTGGCTTCTGAAAGCAAGGACTGATTTCAGTTGAAGGCAAATACAAAGACCCGGATGAAACTCCCTCTGTGTGATAGGGGGTATAGGAATTCAGTAGGCAGGCAGGCAGGCAAGGAGACAGACACACAATGTGCCATGAAATTGGTGTTAACTCTTAGCAGCTACATAGATTTTCTCCAATTTCACCCACACTTTGATTTTTTTTATCCTTCATTTTCTTCTAGCCTGTGCTTTTACAGAGTCAACCATTCTGATTCGAAAAGAAACCATATTACTTATTACACATTATTTATTAAATTTATATGGACACCTAGCTCTAATGATTGGCCATATAAATTCCAAGAACTTTCAATGTTGTGGAAAACTCTAATAATTTTCTTTTCTTCACCTTCTCTTCCTAAATCGATCCTTTATAGTAAACAAGTCGCAGGGATGAATTAAACACATCTTTTTCCTTCCTTGTTCCTTGCAGCCGGCACTGTGGGCGTCTGCTCTGCCATAAGTGTTCCACCAAGGAGATTCCTATCATCAAATTTGAATTGAACAAGCCTGTCCGTGTTTGCAACACCTGCTTTGACGTCTTGACTGTTGGGGGTGTTTCCTAGCTGGCCGTGAGGAGGGAAATGATTCCCAAGGAGTGCTTCCCCTTCTTCCACTTGTAACAGGCCTGTCCCAAGTCATGTCTCATGGAGAAGGGGAAGCTCATACTTTGTCTTCCTGTTACAGTAGACTCTGACCAACTTAAGGGACCATGCAAATGCTATATTTCAGTGTATATGAATTTTTTTGGGGGGGTGTATTAATGTTAACAATGGATAATGTTAGAAACTGCATTGGGAACAAACTGGGACTGCTACAGAGATTCTGTGGGAAAAACACCATTATTTGGTTGAGCTGCTCTGTTTCCAGTTCAGAGCATTGCAAACCAAGATTTTTGTACTTGCTGATCATGCAACAGAAAGGCCTTCCTTGGTGATAAAACTGTGACTTGGCTGTTCTAAAGTCTTATCACATTTTTTTAAAGAAAAGAAATGATATTGTTAGCACTTACATTTCTGGGTAAGTATGTGCTGATTTGCCCCTTTTGTTACTTCTTGGTGAGAACATTCTGGTGCATTCTCTAACTTTTTTTTTTTTTTTTTACAAAGGGCAGCTGTGCAAGGTATAGTGACTGCTTTTGCCCAAAAAGAGGTTGACCGCAAGTTAAGTTTTTGTTTAACGCATTGCTGAAAATTTTGTGTGGCCTTATAATGAAAGCTTTACCACTTCTCCTGTTGAAAAGGAGGCTGATTAAAGCTCCTGGATTTTCAGAACCCTTGTTTGCTCTCCTGTGTCAAAATCAGGGAGTGATGAGGCCAACTTTGCTACCAAATTCAATCAGGTTTTCTTAAGAAGTAATAATAATCCAAGCTGTCTTTCAGTAATGTAACAAAAACTTTGCAAATAGTCCTATGTTTACAGTCATGTTGAAGGAAGGTCTAATGCTATTGGACTAACCCAGCATGCAGTGGTGATGCTACTATGGAGCATGTGAAGATGGCTAGATGCCAAGATGATGAGACAGGGGTAATCAAGAGAGGTAGAATAGTGCCAGTAGAGCAATCAACATCAGTGACCCTTGGAGCTGGTCTCTGTCCATAAATCTTGGGACAGACCAAGATGATTTCTTACAAAATCCTTATGCATTAAGATGATTGTTGCAGCTCCATATCAAATCCATACTTATGGAGATGCCTGTCTTGAACCAGATAAAATAGAATTGGCTTGCAGTCTTGTCTCCTGTGGGCCTCTTTCCTTGGCCAAGGACATTTTATTGTTGTCAGGTGCCACAGCAGGTCCCTTCTAAAATCTTGGAATATATACAATGGACTATTTGTCATATGTTTAACACAGCAAAAAAAAAAAAGGGGGGGGGGTCTCTTGTATTCAAACCACCATGTACTTAAATGTAGAAGATTGGGGTGGGTAAGTGCAATCTTATAAACTGAACCAAACCCTGGAAGATAAGCAAGCCTTCCATTGCTTCATGAATGGGTTAATTGAAACGTCTGTCACTCTTACCTTCAGTAACCACTACTTTTCAGTGTCTATATGTATGTAAGGGAAGAGAAAAATATTAACTAACTAAAAATTGCATTCTCTCTTTCTAGAATACTAATGTATCCTGTAATGTTACCACATGGGTGAGTGTATACACATACACAAACAGAGTGCTACTTTTTAAAATATATTTCTGTGATTTGAGGAACATAATAGTTTTATATGTATAAGCAAAATCTCGGGGGAATGGAGTAGAAAGAAACTTAAGGGAAAGAAGTCAATGCTACATTTCAAATTGGATCCCCGTTTGCTGCTTAGCCCTTCTGATCTATTGGGTGAAAAACTGGAATTCTGCCTTCAATGATTAGGGGATCCTTGGTAATTATCTGTCCTTTTCTAAGATTCCTGCTTGTATCTGTTTGCTTCTGAAGGATGAACCTCTTGTCGTTTAACTTGTAATCAGTGCAATCTCTACCCCCTCAAAGAAATAAGCTACTTTGTGAGGCTGTAGGCAGGCAGCTTGTTTTGGATAAATAGATGGGAAATCCAATAATTCACCTGGTAATCACACTTCATCTGGCCAAATGTGGGTGGAAGGTGAACAAATTGCTAGTTTTTCAGTTTACCTTGGTGATTCTGGCATTTTTAGAGTTATTTTTTCATAGATACATCACCATATTTCAGCACTGGCATTATGGAAATTATGTAACCACTTCCGGGTTGTAAATTGTATATATGATAGATCATTAACATGCCAAAATTAAGCAGGCCTCCCTCAGTATCAATTGAGCTATGGAATTTCCCTGTTAAAGAGATTCTCCTTGGGCAGCATGCTTGAATTTGAAATGGACTTGGTGGATTGCACAAAAAAAAAAAAAATTGTAAAGCACTTTTAATAAAAACACTTGTATCTGAGCCTATTCTACTGACTGGCCCCAAATTAGTGTTTTGTTTTATTTTAAAGAAAAATGTTCTTGCTAGTCAATGTATAAGTGTAACACTTGAGGACCTGACAGCTTCCCTTGTGCAATACTGTACCATGATAGACTATAAATTGGCTGAGATATTAATTTGTTCTAATGATCTGAACTTGTAGTCTCAAACTCACTTTCTTGGAGTAAAAATGTTGATTGTCTTGAGGTCCAGCAAGTAACATCAGTCTCTGGCTTGTACTTAGACCTAAACAATGGCAATTGCTGTTGAATGAAAGGGGAGTTAGGAAGGACATTGCCTGCATTTTCTTAATTTGTCACTTAATTTGTTAAGTGACATCTTCAATGCGGTCTTGTGAGTGGTAGCTTGACCACTCATTATCAATGCTGAAGTATTTTCTTCTTTGGTATAGTTTTATCTGCAAATTACATGATAAAAAGTGGCTAAATGTTTTGAAAGAATGTGAGAATTTGGACCAGAGTGTAACACTATTTCTACAGATGGTTACAGAACTGCAAATCAACTGACAGAAGTACTTTTATCTTTGTTGGCTTTAGTCATGGCATCAAATATTTGGTATTTGAAACTCTCCAGGGATCTTGCTTTCTTTGTTCCAGAGCACATGGGAGGGAGATGTGCTTGATTTGTTTTCAAGGAACAATACAAAAGTGCAACTTTTTAGACGTTTGGAAGCAACGATGACTTGCTAGTTTTCATGTCACACGTCCTTGGTTTTTCATCTTCAAAGTGATCTGATTCTTCATAGTCTTAGATTTAAGATGCTTAAACCTCAATGGTAAATTAACTTTTCCAATTATAAAAAGAGAAGTGCCCAAATTTAGATCCCTTTCTTCCATCCCTTTTGCACAACTTCAATCATTGGTCAGTTTCTCCATACTGCTTATTCTACACTTCAAGCATAGGCATGGAATATGACTTCAGCTTGTGAGCCAAGTTAACATAAGCCCTTCCCTTTTCATCAATACATTGTAACAAAAGTTTTATGCTGCAGTCTTATAATTTGTGAAAGTACTTATTGTACTTCATGCATGTGAGCATGAAAATAACTTGTAAGTTCTACAAAGATGGCCTCTTCATCTGTGAATAGTTTTGGACCCCAAATCTACTGTTGTTTTGTAGACATTGTTCAGTATTACTCTGCAGCCAGTTCATCCTGTCTCAGACCACTGTAAACCACAAACTGCTCTCCATTTTCCCTCCCCCTCCTGCCTTTTCTGAATGGTCACCATGTGCCATAAAAAGGTAGCTCTTGCTAGAAAACATGTCAGCTCAACTTGATATAATTTAAATCTGTGGAATGTAGGCAGTCTGGTAGTTATATTTTTGTCAAACGAGTTTGCTTTTTTAGTGTTCTGAGAGCACTGACCTGTTTCTTGATTAGTTTTGAGCCTAAGGTCCTGAAAATTGATTTTTCTTTGTTCATTTCTTAGCATGTTAAAAAAAAGTTGTATGAACAAATCTATTAAATCATAATCATTCTAGGAGTTTGTGCTTGTAATTTAAAGCCAAACTTCATTTCAGCATGGCTTAAACTCAGCCTTCTCTGATACTGCCTAGCCATGAGTTTTATAGTAGCGTTAAGCTGTTCTCAGTGCAGATTACTAAAAGGACTAATTTGTGTTTGGGAAAGGATAAGTGCTTGGCTTATGAAAGAATAGTTGTAAAGTCTTGTATTCAATTCAGAGGGACATTAATGGAAGAAGAAACTTTTCTAGCCTTGGTTCTCCCACATAGCAACTCAGGTACTAAATCTAGATGTCACAACATCAAGTGACAGAATTAAGCTTATAATGTCTAATATACAGTAGTTATTTCCAAACATGCTACCTTGTTTTAAAGTTTGTGTGTGTGTATTGTATTAAATAAGTTTTGCTTATACTTTTTTTTTTTTTTAAAAGGCATAGCTGTCCTTATGGATTGACAGTACAAAACTATAATCTTGTCCCTACCAGACTGGGGTTACTGTAGTCAACACACCACTAACACACCACTTTCATAGCAAGAAACTAAACATCTGCAAGTAATATGGCCTGTTTTTCAGCTGCTGTTTTTAGTTTGAGAAACAAAGTCATAATTGTTTTTTAAACTATTACTTTACAATCTTTCCTTCTAAAGCCCTGTAAAGCAATGTATTTTTTTAATATTTATATGCCAACTTGTAATTTCTTGTAATAAAGCAATTTAATTGGACACCAGTAAGTTCATGGTTACAGAAGTCAAGCAGAAGAACTGTATATTGCTGCAAACTGAATACTGATACTAGTGATCCCCAATTTTATCCAGAAAAAAAGCTTTTATATTTTCACTTCACCAAACTGATATCTTCCATTATTACAATTTGCTCAAGATCGTAAAAGATACGTTTGATGGTTAATACAGACCATAACCTGAAGTAGCAAATTAAGCCAGATGGGAAACAATACAACACATCAAATGGCAGCTGAATAGACATGTTTACTGAAGAGCAGCAAGAATATTAAATGCTTTAGGTTAGCTAACAAACCATAATTTAGCAGGTAAAGGTTTCCTCTGTCCAGTTGTGTCTGACTCTAGGGGGGCAATGCTGATGTATGTTTCTTAGCCAAGGGAGCCAGTGCATGACTGTACTGTATGCTGAGGTGCACAGAATGCTGTTACCTTCCCATCGAAGTAGCTTGTTTATCTACTCACATTTGCATGCTTTCAAACTGTTAGGTGGGCAAGAGCTGTGGCAAATAATGGGAGCTCACTCTTTTACATAGCGCAGTTCTTGAACTCAGGCTGCCAACTTTCTGGCTAAGAAGCTCAACACCTTTAACCGCTGAGTCATCACGGCCCCCTTAGAGTGAATCCTATTATTACTTAAATTTGTACTGTATGTGAAAACATGGTTTATAAAATGATCAGTTTAGAACCCATGTGTTGTGCAGATCCAATATTTTAGTCTTGCATGTTATATCAAAATAAGGGGCATGATGGCTCAGCTGTTAAAGACCATGAGCTTGTCAGCTGGAAAGCTAAAAGCCAGGTTCAAGATTTGAGCGCCACGTAATGGGATGAGCTCCCGTTACTTGCCTCAGCTCCTGCCAATCTAGCAGTTTGAATTAGCATGTAAATGCAAGTAGATAAATAGGTACCACTTTGATGGGAAAGTAACAAGAGTTCCGTGCCACTTGGTATATAGTCATGCTGGCCACATGACCACAGAAGCATCTTCATACAAAGCTGGCTCCCTTGGCTAAGAAACGGAGATGAGGACCAACCCTAGTATTGGACACGACTAGATGGGAAAAGTTTATTTTTATCTTTTAGTTATATCAGTACAGCCATTTTATATGAGTTAGAAAATCAATCACAGATAGTCTTCAACTTACAACTGTAATAGAGCCTACCCATTACGGTCGTAAATCATGACAGTCATAAAATGGTTTGGTGTCAGACTGACCTGATTTTATATCCTTTTTTGCTGCGATCATTAAGTAAACCAATGGTTCACTATGGGTGTATTTTGTTTGGAAGTAAACGCCAGTTTGGAGCAAAACAGTTGTAAAATGTGGTCAAGTGACCACAAGACATTACAAATGGCCATAAATATTGCCCAACTGCCAAACCCCTAAATTTCAGTTGTGACTCCGGGGACAGACCATAGTCCTAAAGTAGGTCTATTGTAACTCTAAGTGACCAGTTGCAAATCATGGTCTACCCGTATGCTTCCAGTTCAAATGCAGGTATTGATGACCTAGGAAGCAGGCGTTGGGAGCCCCTTTTACACCTCCATTTTTCAGGGCCAATGTTCTCTTTTACTCCATGCTAGAATCCTGTTTAGAGGATCATGGCATCAACTGACATGTTTTTAAACACACAATGCTTACAGCTCTCTCCATTCCTATTTTTTACCTTATGTTTTACAAACCCATATTTTTAAAGCACGATTTTTAATTGCAGATTCAGGTTTTGCAAACAATAATTTTAGATTAGGACAGTGTGTCAAAATACATAGTTAAGTTTCCTTAAAAGTGGCTTCCTTTAATACCTGGATTGTGTAGAAGTGTTTCTCCAGTGAGGTACAGTTGACTCATTCTTTTAAAGCACACCATTCAGAAAGTGGGTGACACCCTTCATATTCCTGGAAATTAGGATTGTTCAGCTTTCCTTGGTTGCTTAGCTGGGTAGATTTCTCTTGCCCAGGAAACAGATCTTCTGTTTTTATGCAAACACAATGGCTGTGACTGGATCCTGGTTCATATAGCTTCCTAGGTACACCAGACCATTCTCGGCTGATACCCCCACTGAAAAGCACAAAAAGAAGAAATGAATGAAACGGGAAGAATTGACATGTTCAACAGTGGTGTTTTAAAGTGTATGAACATAGCATCTTCTGCAATTCTTAAAAGCAATTATGTCTTATCCTAAGATCACACGCTAATTGATGACAGCTACGCAATCTTGGAGGAAATGCAGCTGCTTTAAAAAGCTATTGATAGTGCTTCTGCATCCTCCACCATTTCTGAACTGCAATGCAAACATGTTTTAACTCAACCTGATATTAGTGGTATTATAAATATAGCCTGTGGCCAGAACTCAGACTATCAATACATAGATATTATTGTGCTATAGATACTGAGCCAAATGGGAAAAAAAACATTCAATCTTTCCCATTCTGACTCAGGATAAGCTACAAATTGAGCCACTCAACTCTCTAAACCAGTGTTTCTCAATCTTGGCAGCTTTAAGAACTGTGGACTTCAATTCCCGAATTCCTCAGCCAGCTGAGGAATTCTCAGGAATTCTGGGAGCTGGAAGTTCATAGGTCTTAAAGTTGCCAAGATTGAGAAACAGTGCTCTAAACCAGGGCTTTTTAGCCGGTGGCATATGTATCACCGGTGGTACTTTGGCAACTGGCCAATGGTAGGCAACTGTCCTAAACAAGTGTAGTAGGGCAGGGGAATGAGTTGAGGGAGAGACAGCTGGAGCTACAGGGCTATGGGGGCTGGGCAAAGCCCAGGATCCCAGCGCGCGCTTCTATAGGGTTGCAGGGGCGAGATAGAAGCCCCAGGATCAGCGCTTCAGGTGCACACAGAAGAGAAACGGAGGTGGGGGAAAAAGGAGAGGCTGTAAAAAGAGGTTTTGGCAGGAGAGAAAAAAAAAGACAAGGGAGGAAAGAGAAGGGGACTGCAAAAGAGAGAGAGAGAAGCGCAGCCTTGAGAGGAATCATCTGGAGGTGCACAGAAGAGAAAAGGGAGAAAGGAGAGGCTATAAAAGAAGGGAATAGAAGAGGCTATAAAAGAAGGGAAGAGAAAAGGATATAAGAGAAGGGAAGAGAAGAGAGGATATAAAAGGAGAGAAGAGGATATAAAGGGAGAGAAGATATAAAAGGAGTGAATCTAGTTTCTCCATTGACTTTGTCAGAAGATTGCAAAAGGGGATCACATGATCCTGGGACACTATGACCATCATAAATATGAATCGGTTGCCAAGCATCCAAATGTAGATTGACCCTGGGGATGCTCAATGGTCATAAGTGTGAGAAATGGGCATAAGTCACTTTTTTCAGTGTCGTAACTTTGAACAGTCACTAAGCAAACTGTTGTAAGTTGAGGACTACCTGTACTTTATCACTTTTCCCCCCTTTTTGGTCAAGTTTTTGACATCTTGCTAGGCGACTGGTGGTACTTGAATATTGCCATATCCTAAAAGTGGTACAATCTGTGAAAAGGTTGAAAAGCCCTGCTCTAAACCACAGTGTATAACAAGTATGGATAATCTATTGCCACAGGCACTCTCAAACTATATTTTCCAGCTCTTGATGCCGTAAATGATTTCTTGCCATTTTTAAACATTAGGTAAGAACTGTACAGATGGTCCTCAGTTAATGACCACTTGTTCAGTGACTCAAACTTGTGACAGCACTAAAGGAATGATACTTATGGCTGGTCTCCCAAGTTCCAGCCATTGCAGCCTTCCCTCAATCTTGTCATCGTAATATAGTGCAGATTTATGACCATTGTTGCATCCTGCAGTCACATGATTGCAATTTGCAACCTTCCCTGCTGGCTTCCCACAATCAAAGCCAATGGGAAAGCTGGAAGTTACAATCACGATGTCCTTGCTTAACAGTAACTGGGGATTGCCAGAACTGCTGTTACTAATCAGCAATCACATGATGTTGCACATTACAACCATACTGTTGAGAGGTCCAATCCCAATTACTCCTTTAAAGCGAGGCTTACAGGTAGTAAAAGGTAAAGGTCCAGTGGTGTCTGACTCTAGGGCGCAGTACTCTCTGTTTCTTGGCCAAGGGAGCTAGGGTTGTCCTAAGACATAGTCTGTGGTCATGTGGCCAGCATGGCTATATGCCAAAGGCGCATGGAATGCTGTTGCCTCCCACAACGGTAGTATCTATTATTCTACTTGCATCTGCATATTTTTGAACTGCTAGGTGGGTTGCGTGGTGCCCGGGTCTCAAACCTGGGCTGCCAGCTTTCCAGCCCACAAGCTCAGCATCTTTAACCATTAAGCCATCACACCCCCACCGCAGCATTAAAAGAGCATTGTCAGTTTATTTTTTTTTTTAAAAAAATAACTTTACTATCACAAGCAGCAAGACAAATAGAAAGCCTTTCTCCCTGTCACTCAAACTACCCACCTTCAGCATGACATTACAAAAAGTTACCAATGAATCTCAAGCTATGACTGATGCATGGATCCAATATCTGCATCCTACATTATACTTGGTGGGTTCACTATCATCATGTCCTCCTTCGATGTTGTTAAGTGCAAATCCTACCTCTGCTTGGAACACCAGACCCTGCTTCTTCCAGCTGAGCTCCATTCAGAGTTACAAGGTGGAAACTGGTTCTTTCGCTCAACTTCCTGGGCCTGCAGCTTCTTCCCTTCTTCAATGAGAGCTTGGGCCTCCTCCAAAACCTTGGTAGATTCCCCATTTTCTTGGTAAAATAGTCCAGCTACTTTGCCTTTGAAAAATGAGGGAGTAGAGAGATAATACATGTCACTGTACACTCATCCCTGAGACACACATAGCCCATATGTACTTACATTTCCATGTCTGGCTTAGCTTACATCATGGTTTTGCTCACTCTAACTTTTTGTTATACACTGAACAATAAAGTTTCAATGGGAAAAGTGGTCAGGTTAATAATACGAGTTTTGTGCTCTCCAGCATTTCTGATTTTTTTTTCCTTTTAAATGTGCACAACTTTGGTGCATTTGTCAAGTTTACTTACTACAATTTCACATCAAACCCTGTTTCTTTGCTGAATGGTGAAAGTAACTTGAAATGAAAGCAAAGATAAAAGCTTCTGGACTACAAGCTCCTTCACGATTGATAAAATAATAATTAATAGGTTAAGGCAAATTCCATTTAAGTGTCCTAAATTATTTAAAATCTACATTCTCTTAATAAACCTGAGATTCTTACATATCCAAACAGGAACTCTGCATTTTGACTGTTCATAGGAAGATGGGCAAGAGAGAATTTATTTATTTATAAAATAAATCTTACCTTGAAGTAACTATCAGCTGAATTAAGAACACACTACACTAAAATGTGGCTGAAAAGTTGTCGCAAACAAGATTAATTGGTGTCTGTGGTTTCAAGGCATCTACATACCGATATGCACATAATTCTTATGGTAGAAGGAAAGCCAATTCTCAATGGCCAGCATTTGTGGTGGTGATAATCCTGAAACATCATCCACCAGGCCAGCTGGGGTGAAGTCACCTGTGGCAAAAGCTCTGGAGGCATCTTTCCCTGGACAAGTAAGAAGAAAGCACTGGTTTTGTCACCAAATTAATCAAATTTCTGAACTTGCATGATATTTGTATAACAGTTAACAAAGCAGTTTAGCTCTGCATGCATCTAAGCCAGTGTTTCCCAAACTTGACAATTTTAAGGCATGTGGACTGATCTAAGCCATAAAAAATAACCAAAATTAAACTTTGATTCACTAGGCCAGTGGTGGTGAACCTATGGCACGTGTGCCAGAGGCGGCACTCGGAGCCCTCTCTGTGGGCACACATGCTGTTGCCCCAGCCTCGACTCCCTCCATGACCCCCTCACCAGCAGCCCCCCGGGAGGAGAGTCGCCCCCCCGAGTGTGCCCACATGGAGCAACACAGCCAAGGCAGCCAGGCAGCATAGACAAGACTCTGCCCTCACGCCCCATCGCGCACAGTTGATGCTGCAGAGCGAGGCCGCCATGGCGCTGCTGGGCTACCTGGGCGATCTGTGGCGGGTCCTGGAGGCCGTGAGTGGTCCTACGGGCAGGTGGGGCAGGGGTGGAGTAGGGGCGGGACGGGGTGGAGCAGGCGCGGGGCCAGTTTTTGGGCACTCAAGTCTCTAAAAGGTTCGCCATCACTGCACTAGGCAAATGAAACTATTTCATTTTTTTAGGCAATCAGATGAACCATTTTGTGTGAATCCAGCTACTTAGCAGCCACAGGATCAAAAAGACGGGTTGATCCCACTTACACAGACCTAATGGGAGGGGCAGCAGATTTAATCAAGGCAGTCCCTCAAATAACCATTTACCTGGTGGTTCTCTCAGGGCTTGGGGACAGGACACTTTTGTTTTGTTTTTGTACTTTGCTCTTCTAATGTACTGTATTTTATTTTTAATAAGTTAGTTTTTAATTGTAAGCTGTCCAGAGTAATTTGGGAATTGGGCAGTCCATAAATTACATACATTTGCAAAATCTCTGTAGGCTCTTGACACCAATATTATCATTCAGGTTTAGATCTATTATTTATTAAATGCGTCTAATAGCCCATCTCACACTTGTGACTCTGGGCAGTGCGCACAATAACAAATAACAAAACAAGAACATTAAAATACAGTTAAAATGTTTAAAAACAATAGTAACGTAAATTAAGTTAAATGAATTCTCTTCACAGAGCAACCGTGAAGGCCTTGGAAAAGATATTCAAATGCCATGTGTGTGTATCCTTACAAAGATCAGAATCATGCAAACCGTGGTATGGAAGCAAAGGTTTGACTGAAGAAGTAGAGTAGAAACATTATTGACACCTTTGAACATTGATGTTGGAGAAGGCTACTGAAAATACCATGAATGGCAAGAAAGCAATCCTTTGGATCATTGACCAAATCAATCTGGAGTACTCACTCTAGGGACAAATGAGCAGGCCCAAATTATCCTACTTCGGACACATTATGTGTTTACCACATAATTAACCACACTGTATGTACCCAGCTCTCTGGAAAAGATGGAAGAAAAGAGGATGACAAGCAGCAACATGGATGGGTTCAGTTGCAATTATGAGTCCACCCTTGGAAGACTTGAAGAAGGGATAGATCAGTGATGGCAAACCTTTTAGAGACTGAGTGCCCAAACTGCAACCCAAAACCCACTTATACATCGTCGGGTGCCGGTGGGTGTGGCCCATTGGGTGGGCGTGGCTGGGTGGTAACAGCAGATTGGGTGGGACTAAAAAGTTCAATCAATCAATTCCAACTTTGCAAGATCTTTTTTTTCCCGCGAGAAGTTGAAATTGACTGAACCTTTTTTTTGTGTACACGGTGGTGGAGGCCTAAAGCGAAAAGGTTTTATAAAACCCAACTGAAGGCCTAGGACTGGGGCAACAGCGCGTGTGCCCACAGAGGGCTCTGAGTGCTGCCTCTGGCACTCGTGCCATAGGTTCACCACCACTGGAATAGAGAATCATGGGGAAAAAAATCTTATTTGGTTGCTAAAAGTCAAAAACGACCCGATGGCACATAACCGATCAATGGTCAAAACTTTGTGCTTTATATTCTGAAACATAAATGGGGCGCAGTGGTCCTCTGGAAGGATATAAAAGGGGAGTGCTCTTTGAGAATATCTAGTCTCAAAGATGCTTTTTCACAAGCAACTTTCTTGTACAAGAAAACTGCCTCATGAAAAAGCATCTTTGGGACAACTATGACCTGGATGACTGAGAATTTCCATAGACATCTAGAGCAGTGGTGGCGAACCTATGGCATGGGTGCCAGAGGCGGCACTCAGAGTCCTCTCTGTGGGCACGCGTGCCATCACCCCAGTTGTAGGCCTTCAGCTGGGTTTTATAAAATCTTTTCACTTTAGGCCTCCGCCATGTACAAAAAAAAAAAGTTCAAAAAGTCAATTTCAACTTCTCCGGGGAAAACAAAAGTTCTTGCAAAGTTGGAATTGATTGATTGAATTTTTTAGTCCCACCCAGTCTGCCCTTACCATTGCAGCCATGCCCACCCAATGGACCACGCCCACCCAGCACTCAACGATGCATAAATGGGTTTTGGGTTGCAGTTTGGGCACTCAGTCTCTAAAAGGTTCACCATCACTGATCTAGAGTCAGAAGCTGTCGAGGTGGGTGATGGGGCTTGGAATCCAGATCCAGACATTTCAGTTTTGAATCGCCCCCCTTGGAAAGAAGGAAAATAGGAGAGACTCTCCTCCCAGTGTATGTATGTACGTACGTAGATCGCGTCTATTTGCACGCCCTGCCCCGCACACGCGCGCGGGGAGAAAGGCTCACCCTTTACACGGGCCCTCTTTCAAAGAGGGATGGGGAGGCGGGTACCTGAGAAGAAGCTGTAAGCGCCTCCAGGGCCGTAATGCCTGCGCCCCTGCTGCACGTCGAACACCTGCCCCAACACGGCCAGGTAAAGTCCCGGGCTTCCCTCGGTGCCCGTGTAGCGGCTTAGCTCGGCGGCAGTTAGGACCGCCTCCCCGCTCCAAGTCTGCCCCAGCCACCGCCAGGGAGCGAAGCCGCGAGCCGCCAACCAAGCGGCCGCCCAGCCCAGAGCCAGAGCCGCCAGCGCCAGCCGCAGCATGAGGCGGGAACTTGAGCGACTGGGAAGGGCAGGAGCCAGCACTCAAAATGGCTCCTGGAGAGCAACGGGGCGGAGCACGCGTCACGATTCCCTGAAAGCTCATTAGTCGTCGGTTTTAGAGGTCGCTGATTGGCTTTTCTGCGCCGTTATGGCCTAAGAAGTGCCTCTGTGCCTCTGAACAGAAAAAACATTTAGAGAGGCACGAATCGCGAGCTTTTGGATTTCTATGGTTTTCCGACGGTCAGAAAACATAAACCGCGGAAAGCAAGCAAAGAGGCTATGAAACCAGTGAGGATTTAGGCCGCGCAGGGGTTCTCAACCTTGGCAACTTTAAGACTTGTGGACTTCAATTCCCAGAATTCCTCAGCCAGCTTTGCTGGCTGAGGAATTCTGGGAGTTGAAGTCCACAAGTCTTAAAGTTGCCAAGGTTGAGAACCCCTGCTTTACATATTTGCGAGCGCGTGTGTTATCGACAGCTGAAAGTGCTTGTGCCAATTGAGAAACTACGCAGGACGAGCGGACCAGATTATTATTTGAATAGGTAGGAAACCAACAGGAAATTACAGAGCTGCTTTATTGGATAGACTGGAAAGTTGAAAAAAAAAACAAAAACATTCTGGAGCTTGGAAATGCTGCTGATCCCTTTTTGGTCCTAGAAGGAAATGGTTTCTGTGACATGAATCACTTTCTTCCAGCTCCATTGCTTGCTAGCATCAACGTCCTCCCCATCCCTCATCCTCCCTCTCCCTCACTGATAATGACCTGCCTGGATGAAGTCATAAAGGCATTATAATTCTCCTTTCCCTGTTTCTGCCTACCTTCCCTCTTCTCCCTGTCGTTTCCCCTTTCCTTCCCAGGCCCACTCCGCTTTCCCGTTCTCATTCTTCATCCCCCTCCCTTCCGTTCTTTCCCCTCTCCCTCCTCCCCTCCCCATCCCACTCCCCCTTTTTATCCCTCTCCCCTTCCCCATCTTCTTTTCCCCTCCTGTCTCTCCCCTTTTTACTTTCTCTTCCATCACTTCCCCATACCCCTTCCCCTCCATGTCCTCCCTCCTTTGAATTTGATTCTGATCCTGACTCTCAACTTCACCCTCCCTTTCAGCCTGTCCCTCAACCTCAGCCTTTCACCCTCACTCTAACCCAGTGGTTCTCAACCTTTCTAATGCCGCGACCCCATAATACAGTTCCCCATGTTGTGGTGACCCCCAACCACTTATACATCACCGGGTGCCAGGGGCGTGGCCAAAGGGGGAAAAAATGGCGGATAGCCTTGTTTGGCGACCCCCGTGAAATGGTCGTTCGACCCCAAATGGGGTCCCTGAGAACCACTGCTCTAACCTAAACTTAAACCTAATCCAAACTCTCACCCTCACTTACCCCTCTAGGAGTTGGCTACTAAAAGAGAGAAGCTTCTCCAGTGTCCAGGAGTCCCACTGAAGAGCAGCTTACCTCTGGGAAGATAACTTCTTTCTGATAACTGACAGTAACTGACACTTCAGCCTGAAGGGATGAAGTCATAAAGCCACTAGAATACCCCAGGAGATGACCAGCCTCCTTTATCCTCCTATCAATGATCACCTGCTCCTCCACCTTTTTGACCTACATCCGTGCCACACAATGGTTTCTAGGAAGCTACCAAACCATACCTTGTCACAAAAAATATCATTTTTTTGCTTAAAAGCCATAGCTCTTTCGATGTGGGTTGTCTTTTCTTATAGAACAAGTGTGTAAAATTGCCAGCCCACACACCGGATGCATCATGCGGAAGCTGCGCCCACCCCAGCTCCAGCAAGGGGAAAAAAAGTCATCCAAAATTTCACAATGTTGTTTGGTTAACATGAAAAGTGGAAGATGTTATGGTGTTATGTTTTACCTTATATGCAGCTCTATCATCTCTATTGTATTTGTTTCCTGTATCACATTGCTACTCTATGATTCATCTTTATTGTTCCTGTGATACATTTTGCTGTTCCTGTTGTATTCTCTCTAAGAAGATGGCTTCTGCACAGTGATGGCTTGTATTGTATTTACTTACTCCACATGAAACACACTTCAGCACTACTGAGCAGCCTAATAGTCTGCTGTTTAATTTCCAAAGCCAGGGGTTGGAAGCAGAGTTGACTTTGAAATAGATTTGTCCCCTTGAAATCAGCAGGACTGAATCTAACAGATCTCCTGGTTTAAGTGGCACAACTTTTGAATCCAGCCCATTGTCTGGAACGACCAATAGGTTTTAAACCAAAATTATTCAGCCTGTCACATTTAGACCCACTATATATATTCTGCATGGTTTTTTGTTTGAGAAAGGGAAAAAAGTATTTTAAATTTATTACTTTCTTCTCCCACTGAAGTCTCTGTCTTCCAGATAGTTCTCTGTAGCCTTGCCTTATTTAGTCACTGAATCTTCTTCTGTTTCCCCCATCAAAGAGGCAGATCGCTATAAACAGTTGATGACAGTGGAATGGGATATGGAGAGCAAACTAAACTGCATGCAAACCTATCCTAGGTGATCAATCTGCTCCTGTGTGTCAATGACAAGAGGATCTCCTGCTTCAGCAGGGGTTTGGACTAGAAGACCTCCAAGGTTCCCCTTTAATTCTGTTATTCCATTGTTGTAATTCTTTTTCAAGGCAAAATCTTTTTTGATTCTTTTGGAGTGTCTGTCACAGGCACCCCAATGTTTTTTGGTGAAGAGGGGCAAAGAAGTTGGAGTTTCTGCTCTTCAACTGTGTCTCATTTATAACCTTGTTTGGACAGAGTCAGCTTCAGACAATTAACTATGCCTCAATAATTAACTATTTAGATTACTACAATATGTACTGTGTGGCATTCTTTTGTGACCAGTTTGGTACATTCATATTCCAGGTAGAAGTTCATGGAATTGGGTAATATGATGGTTTTAATTTCTTCTGTACATATACAGTATTACATCAATTATCTTTACAGCTTGTTGTTCATTTCTACTTCTAATTCATGATAGCTTTAATCTATAAATTGCTTCACAGCTTTGGAGCCTAGTATCTGATGGAACATTTCTCACCACTGCTTATTTCCAATACCCTAAAATCTGATTGTTTACGCCATCTTGCCGGGATTCAATTTAAGTTTGCTGGACCCATCCAGAAGACTTCACAGCATCTCTGACCTGCCTGGCTTGGCAATGCATAACTGAACTTAATAAGAATATTGGTGATTCCTTCCTCCAAACCAACTGATGACATCTACCAGGATTTTCATATAGATGCTAAGTATTATGGGGAAAGAGAGATGCAAGCCTGGGGGAGCTGTGTGTGTAACTGTTACAGACTTGACTGTTCTTCCCCTATGAGCAATGATTCCCATCCTTTGCAAGTTGTTCAGAAAGACACCATGACTGATGGTAACAAGATGCTGGATTAAATGAAGCAAGAGTGCTCTTTTTGTATAATTCGATAAATTAAGCCTAGTTTGACATCACATTAAGCTACTCCTTAGGAATCACAATTAGCTAGAGCCATACATCATACTCAATCCACAATAGCTGGATTCATATAGCAATATACTAGCAAACTTCAGTTTAATTAGTAATTGAAATCTAGTAATAATTAGCTCAAGGTTAGTGAGTGTTATGGGTAGAAATTTGAATAGCTATTAAAGTCCAATGTTCCTCTCACTCCACCTTCTGCTCTTTCATTTTTTTTAATTGTTACTCCTGGTTACTTAATTTTACATTTGCTTTCCGCTCCTCTCAGAAATAAACAGGATGTTACTTTTATTGGAAAGTTCTTCAAAACTAGTAATTATTGAACTGAAGCTTGGCACTGAAATGGCTTGGAATTTTTTCTGCTGGGACACTTCTAAGAGGCCAAAATTACTTTTTACAGCTCTTGCTACCCAGAATGCAAACTTGTCGAGTCCAAATCTCCATCATGGTTTCATTTGAAGAAACTCCCATTGTCTCCAGAATCCTACAAAGGGGAAATTTAAAAAATTAGACACAAAGTCCAGTGCAATATACAATCCATAAGAATAATTATATCAGAATGAACTTGATTGGCATGTATGCCGGTCAGTAGCTAATTAAACAGCTGGGGAACATCATTTGTCTATTTTAGGGTATCTGTTCTCCAATAAGGAATTATTTTTGCCAGTACAGGATATCTCAACAATTTTTGACTAAAAAATAGAAAATTATAATGTCAGCGTAATGGCCTGTGGGAAAGACTGGACCAAGAGACACTACCTAGCGAACAGTCAGATAAGAGGTAGCATAGCCTGCAGCTGGACAATGGGCAGGGCAAAAAGCTTGTAAAGGGCCCTCCCTAGTTTCTTGGGCTGTGAAGGAGACGGCGAGAGAATTGTACTTTCAGACTTGCAAGAGTCTGTCAATGTAGCTTTACAATATAGAATTAGTTCATCTGGCTGTAATTCCTAGCTAGTTAACCCAGAGAAGCTGGCAGTCAGGTTTCAATATAGATCTTCCTAACATTCTGCATCAAGAGAATAATTTAAGCATATTAATTTTGTTTGTTATTATTAAATGCGTTTGCTGCCCATCTCACCCCAAAGTGACTTAATTCCACCTTGCAGCCCCTAGAACTCCCTTTTGTAGAAAACCTATACAGCTATTTCCCTGTTGACATTTGGATGTCTGATGGAGATGTCTTTGGTTTTCTCTAACTTACCCTTCTAAATAGGTTGGGGCTGCTTTGTTGCTGGGAATTTTGCAGTTGCAGATGCAACACATCTGGCTGGAGCAAGGTCAGAAGAAACTGAATTTACTAATTCTGACTATACTGCTAAATTTATCTGCTTTTAAGGTGACTATATTTTTTTGCTGATTATTTTAGTGTACGCCAATAATATTAGAAGAATCCCTTTTCTGATCTTATCTAATTAGACTTTTTCTGTTGAATTATGTGTCGTCATATTACCTTCGTTCAGTGTTCTGGATGAGAGATTTGGCTGCTTCAGGCTGGGCTTTTTGAAAAGTCTGGTACATAGAAAAAGACTGGAGATATCCCAGTAATTCAGAGACACTTTTGGGAATTTTATCGACAATATCTGTGATTCTGTAAAGAAGCAAAATCTTTTAGGGTGGAATCATAAACTTTATCCCCCGGGTTCTGCAGTCTAGGTTAATGAAATGATCCTAAGCTTCTGAGGTGTGCAAAGGAAGGGCAGCTGTAGCTAGTGCTTGGAAAAAGAATGCATTTTGTCTACTTAAAACAAGGTCCCATTGAATAGAAATGGCTTCACTTTTCAGCAGTAGCATTGCCTGTTGTAACCAACTGCAGAATGAGATGTAAATACAAGTAGTCCTCATGACTGTAGTACTAAGAGTAGGCATAAATCACTTTTTCAGGGCCATTCCTTTACTTTCTATGGCTTCTTGGACTCTTATCAGGGAATGCAAGGAGAACCCAATTCAGACAATTATTTCAGAGGGGATTTCTCTTCCTATTGGGTAAATATAATAGTTTTTCTCTAGCTTGGTGTTTCTCAACCTCAGCAGCTTTAAAAGGTGAGGACTTCAATTCCTGGAATTCCACAGCCAGTTGGCATACTGGCTGGGGAATTCTGGTGTTGAAGTCCACACCTTTTAAAGTTAGAGTTTTAAAGAAACAGCTGAATTTATCTGCTGCTGGTTTATGAACACAGCCAGCCTGGGCCTGGGAGCAATCAAGGGCTTCTTCTTCCCTCCTTCAGTGCCTTCATTGGCTGATTGCCCTGCTTCACACCCCGCAATGAGCAATGATTCGCTTTGAACGGCATTTGAACAAGCCGCAGTTTGCCTGAATTCATACTGCATACCAACCCAAAACATAATTATATCTGAATATAATATAGCACACCATTATACACCAATGGCATGCATTTGCTGTTTGGCTGGCATGTCATTTTCTTTTCATAATAATAAAAAACTGTTGATGAGAAAGACAAAAATGTCTGGATAGTGGATGTTGCAGTTATCAGAGACAGCAGAAGAGAAGAGAAACAACTGGAGAAAATCACAAAATACAAAGGCCCGCAAATAGGATTAGAATGACTTTGGCAAAAGGAAACAGTGATAGTACCAATAATAATAGTCATGATGGGTGCAATTCCAAAACATCTAGAGCACTACTTGAACACTATCAGAATTAACAAACATCACCATCAGTCAATTGCAAAAGACAGCTTTCCTTGGAATAGCTTACATCCTGTGATGATACCTTTAATATCAATTAAACAAAATCTTCCCAAGATCAAATTCCTTTTGGGTGAATTTGGAAAGGACTCCATAGGTAGATAAAAATACCAAACCCAGTCTAAATATCTGGCTGAATATGCAACCAATTATAATGATTTATTAAATGTCTCTGCTGCCCAACTCCCACTGACTCTGGGCGGTTTATTAATTTTAAAAAAGATTAAAAACTTTTAAAAATGCATGGTCTGTCTGAGCATTATTGAGGCTTTGCTTCTGGACCCACTGTCAGATTCTAATATCCCTGCAAACCACCAGGTGCATGTATATAGGATTACAACTTTGACACACAAGATTTGTGCTTGTAATTTTATGCATGGGCTGAAGCCTACAATTTGCTAGCTTCACAGTCACAGAAACACACACTTTTACCACTCACTTTTCCTTATCTTGAAAGGGCAGAGCATCAAATATTGCCTTGTAGTCATCCAGAACAAATTTGATTTTTTCATGTGCATAAGGAAGAAGTTGGGTGCGAAACTGCAAAAAAGAAAGGGAGAAAGATGTAGAAGTGATTCCATACAAGACACTGGTGAGCTTTGCTCACATTCTTTTCATAGTGGCATTTAGCCTATAATAAATCAGAGCAATAGCATCAAGGCAGGCCCCTTTATCCATGAATGTTCCCCATATGCATTTCTCTTAATTCCAAAATTCAATATTGCAGAATGAAATTAGGGGATTTCGAACAGACAAAAGGAAAGACATTGTGTACAGCGGATCTCATTCCCAAAGGAAGCAGATGCCTGGCTAATTCTGAATGTAGGACAACCATATTTGTGTTGCAAAATACAGACCACCATTAGGTGGCAGCAAAGACTCTGACCTGTATGTTACTTCTCTGTTGCTATCTAAGATTCTTGCAGATTTTGCAGAGGTCATTTAATTATAGGGTTAAGAGGATTCAACCTTTAAAGAATAATGGAAGAGTTCTCTACTTATGATCACAACTGAGACCAAAATTTATGTTGCTAAACAAGGTAGTTGTTAAGTGAGTTTTCTCCACTTTACTATCTTTCTTGCTTCAGTTGTCAAGTGAATCAGTGCAGTTAAGTTAGTAACACGGTTGTTAAGTGAATCTGGCTTCCCTGTTGACTTTGCTTGTTAGAAGCTGGTTGGAAAGATTGCAAATGGCAATCACACTACCCTGGGATGCTGCAACTGTTGTAAGTGCAAGGACTGGTTGTAAGTCACTTTCTTCATTGTAATTTTGAATGGTTGCAAAATGAAGGATTGTAAGTTAAGGACTACATGCATGCATGTAGCAATAGCAATATCACCCATCTAGGTGCCTGCAGAAGGCTTACCTCATTGAAAATCTCCGTCAGCTTCTCTGACTGATCTCCATAGTGCCACTGCATATTAAGGGTGTTGGAACACAAGATAAAGCAGCCAGATGGTTTGAGAATCCGGTCCATTTCTTTTATGAAACTGGGGATATCAAACCAGTGCACAGCGGTAAAGGCTGTGATGAGATCCACAGAGTTATCCTCAAATGGCAACTCCTCTGCAGGACATGCACTATGGGAGAGAACAGCAAAGGGATCAATATTTAGTACTCATTCTCTGCCAGCAAACAGTTAATTGCATTTGCCTTCTATAGCAATAGCAATAACACTTAGACTTATGCATAAAGAGTGCTTTACAACCCTCTCTAAGCAGCTTACAGAGTCAGCATATTTCCCCCAACAATCTGGGGTCTCATTTTACCCACCTCGGAAGGATGGAAGGCTGAGTCAACCTTGAGCCGGTAAGAATCGAACTGCCAAACTGCAGGCAGCCAGCAGGCAGCAAAAGTAGCCTGCAGTACTGCATTCTGACCACTGCAGCACCACGGCTATGCCATCTCCTAGTGAAACTGTGACTGCACTTTTCCCCCAAAGTTTTGCTCTCTGCTTCAACTTGCTTACCAATCGAAGGAGCCAACCACCTTGGCTTGACCATGCAAAACCTGTACTTAAAGGGCAATATTTGATCTATGTATCCTGAGCTTTGAAGGGAGTGGATTTGAAAATTTGGAGGCTCAAATTCTTCTTCAAATGCTCCACCATTTTCCAATGAAAGTATAAGACTGCAGAAGCTCCCTGAGGATGGACTCCAGCAGGAGTCTAAAAGCTTGGAAGAATAAAACTCTGGTCCAGGTGACCGACTCAGATTGGATCCTGTAACATTATCCTAGGACAGGGGTAGGCAACCTTGGCTCTTTTTATGATTCGTGGATTTCAACCCAGAATTTCTGAGCCAGCATAGCTGGCTCAGGAATTCCAAGAGTTGAAGTCCACGAGTCATAAAAAAGCCAAGGTTGCCTACCCCTGTAGGACACCTATATTTGCCTTCTTTTGCAAAGGATAATGTGTTAATATTTTAATCTGTTTCAAAACAATTAAAAAACGAAAATTAGAATATTTCGGATATGTGATGCGACACCCAGAAAAATCCAGCATACTCCATTTAATCCTCCAGGGAAAGATTGAAGGCAACCGAGGTCCAGGCAGAAGAATGGCTTCAAAATCTAAGGACTGGTTTGGACAAAACTCAGCAGTACTTTTTCGTGCGGCTGCTGATAAAAACAGGATCACCAACATGATCGCCAACGTCCGATAATGGATATGGCACAAGAAGAATAAGTTTAGATTTACAGTTTTATAAGTTGTTTTAATATACTTTTATATATTTTTATATGTTGTTTTAACTTTTGATTAGGAACTGCCCAGCTAGAATATGGGTGGCTATATAAATGTTTTAAATAAACCAAATAGGGATTTCTCTGGGTTTAAAAAATGCCAGAGAACAATCAAACATATTTGGACAATTTTGACTAATACATGTCTGATTATTTGCCACAAAAATCTTTGCTCATCATTAGTGAGCTTACTTTAAGGAAGATGCTTAGGGCTCTGAGTGTTTACTTACAAATATGAGACATTGGGAGGATGTGCTGCTCGCTTCGCTTCCTCAATCTGAGCTTCACTGACATCTGTTCCAACCACCTTCTCAAAATACTTGGCCAGCAGGAGAGTATTTTGACCTGAACCACATCCCACGTCCACTCCCAGCTGGAAGCAATTCACCTTTGGAGTAAAAAGAACAATGAATGTCAAAGTCACAGAATGATTTATAGCAGGAGTCCCCAACCCTCGGGCAGCAGCCCACTACCAGGCCGTGGGCCACGTGGAGCTGAGCTGCACTAGCAGCGGGCAAGAGCCCATACACATGCAGCTCCACTTGCGCGAGCAGCGGGTGCTCACACATGAAGCTCCATTTGTGCAAGCGGCCGGCAATGGAGCTGTGAGCGCTCACACAAAATCGTCCCCTCTCCCCTCTCGCCAGGGCACCAAACCAGAAAGGTAGGTGACCACAGATTTATAGCGCTATCTTCTCCAATATTTCAGAAAAGGGGGGGTTCTTACTTTTCAACAACGGGTTCTAAACTAATTGTTACCACCTAATTTATATATGTCTTCTTGCCATTAGTGAACTAGCTTGATGTCATGGAAATGCAAAACTTGCCTGGGTTCCCTGACTGATGATTTGTAGCACCTCTGGTGCCTTTTTGTTTCTAAAAACACCTTCGTGGTATCGTGATCTCAGTTAGGTAGTCACTCATCTGTACACATGGAAGTGACTAAAAAGCAGAAATTTTTCAGGTGGCTGAGGGATACAGGTGAGAGGTTATCAAGTGCTTATGATCATGAGTTACCTGTGGGGCAAAATGCATGCGCAGCAAACTGCCGTGCTTCCCCCCCCCCCCACAAGCCTCATAACCTTTTGATACCCTTTGTCCTAATGAAGCAGCCAGAAGGTCATACCCTTTTGACTTAATGCCTCACCTACCTAAACAGATAATATGCTTAAGTTCCTTCTTATCGCTTCCTGTCTTTGTCAGTTCTTTCTCCTTTTGATCTACCTGTATTTGTTCTTACCTGGTCTTTGACCATGTAATGTGTTACTAGAAAATAGTTGCTTACATGAAGACATTTTCCAAAGAAGAAACCTTTGTCAGCATTTAATGGTAAAGCCTATATATGTAACAAGTATATAAGAAGCAATAAACTCAGAGTTTGTCAAGCTGTGTCCTGCAGCTTCAAACCTCTGCTCCAGACATGCCTGTGTCTTTTTCTTAGCGTCTTACATCTGGCCCCTGAACAGGGACAGCCCCCCCATGGAGCAACTGGGACAGCCCCCCCTTCCGAAGGAGCAACAGCCAACATACTTACCAGCGTCTGGAATAGACCTCTAAGTGCACTTTCGTCCTATGGGACCCCTCAGTGGTAAGTAAGGGTTGCAAACTCAGCACCAGCAGAAACATGTACAAGGACTCAGATTCCTGTTACACAAATCAGGCGTGAAAGCGCCTGAGGCAGACATAAGGAAGCTGGTGGATGAGTTATGGAAACATTTCCCTTGATATCCTAAGTGTTGGACGCTTAGGTTACAAGATTGGAAAAAGATAGGGCATACTTTACATCTTGAATCTCGGGCTCCAGTACAGGTATTACATCAATGGCATCAGTGCCATCAAGCAGTGGAAAAAATTGGCTCAGATGCTACAGTAGGGCAACAATTAACTACAAGCCCCACACCTGATTAGGATCAAGTAAAAACTGTGCCTCCGAAATCATTTTTAATTGGATTTTCAGCTCCTTCTGAAGAGGCTAATTCTTTTGTCTCCTTATGGCCATCATACACCCCCATAAGGAAAATATTAGAGAAACAATCTTGAAGTAGAAAAAATATATATGAGGAATCGTCAGAGGAATTTAAAGAAACAAATTAAATCAAAATGTATTCCTCTGCAATGTGCTTTGAACAACTGGGATGTTTTGAAACTTCAAGTAGCTGTTAAGTTTAACCCTGTCAGATAATGTCTGATGGTGCTTTGTGTTGATGTGTAGAAGTATAAACAATCTTTAACAAGACAACATTGAAAAACTTTGTAAACCTCCGGTTGTCTAGTTTATCTGATAACAACTAAAGCCACGGAAGAAAAAGAAAAGAAAATTCAAAGAACTGAAAGTAAGTTTTTTTTTCTTTTTTCCCCTTTTAATCTGGCTCTATTCAATTCCCCTTTGTCAGAGGTGAGGAGAGGGGGCTGCTACTTTTCCCTCACCCTTCACACCTTCAATATTCCTTTTAGTCTTTCCCCAACGTCTTTTGACGTTGCTGGGATAAATTGGAGGTAACCATAAATGTTCCCCTCCTTTTTAATTAAAAGGGGAGGCCTGTTTTAGCCTCAAACCCCAAATTGATGTGTGTTTTGTTTATGTATTTGTGTATATATGTTTGTCTGTGTTCTGTGTTATTTCCAAGACTTGGAAGAGGGTCAAAACCCTCTCTGATAACATCACACAAAAAGGCCTTATTTAAAAATAAATAGTTTGCCTGGAGAAAGTATGAAATGAAATATTTGTATGTGGAATTGTTTATACAAGCAGTTAGAATGAAAATGAATGAATTAATTTGTTGATACCTAAGTGTGTGTGTTAGCCCTCAAACCCCCCACCCACTCTCTCCCAGGCTGTGAAAGAAATAGAAAACTGCAGATTTTATTGTAAAAGTAAATTGAAAAGTAACAGTAAGTGTTTGCATGAGAAGAGTCCCATGGAGAATGTGTGAGAGAATTTATGGAAAATGCATGTGAAGGAGAGAAAACTATTTTTAGTGGTGAGAAGTTTGTAACAAAAAAATTTCCTGTCTCTTTTGTTTTTCAACTGGCTGTGTTGCTTTAAGAGCAAGAGAGACCGAAAGAAAGAAGTGGGGGGGACTGTTCGTTTTAAACTTTTTTTCCTCTCTGCCTAGAATTCCAGTTTGCAAATGGAGATGAAATTTAATGCCTACTCTTGCAGTTTCAGATTACAAAGTTTTACAATTACTGTCTCGAAAAAGGAGACAGTAATTGTTGGACAATTTTTTTTGGGGGGGGGAATTGTTGAGTTTAAATTGTTTAGCTAGACCTATATATCTATCAACCAAAAGAAATGACTCTGAATTGTTTTGCTTAAGATTTGTAAATGTTTAACATACTTAATAGAAATTTGTTTCCATCTGAATGGTATTTGATTAACTTGGAATTTGACTTATTGACCAAAGGAAAACAACTTGGAGATCTCATTGTAGTTTCACTTGCAGCATTTAGCACAGTTGAGCAAATTAAGTACTTGAGTACTCAATTTGTGGACAGAATTCCACACAAAAATTGTCACTTAACACTTTTGATATTTCTTACTAGTAAGCTACTTACAGGAGTATTAGCTGTGTTAGAAGCGCAAAAAGTATATTGTATTAAATGGCTTTACTTATCCCATCCCAAAATGTTTTATCTTTTATCCACGCTGTTGCTGAAATAATAATCTTAGGACACAATCGAGCTTGTCCTTGAAATGGGACTGATTTAATTAATATTGTTCTTCCTATCCCAAAATTTGATTTGCAATTTTATTTTCAGAATAACTTATCTCTTCAGTGCTGACTATATAGGCTGTATTTCATATCATCTGCCTACACTGCAGTGCAATCCTCATCACAACGCTCAGAATTATCTGCTGCTATTTTAGCTTTCCATACCTTTTCTCAACAGACTTTTAACTTAATCTCTGACTCTCATTATGAGTGCCAACTTATTTTTAATTTTCCAGGTGCTTACATCATGCCCAGGATCAACCCCAATCTTATGGCTTTGTTTTTAACTTTACAGCAGCTATCCTTTGTTTCTCACATATGTATCGGTCCTTTAAGGACTGCCTTCACAAATAAATAAAAAAGGAGGGATCAAGGATACCTAATTTTGCATGGATAACTCATCAAGTCAATAAAGTCCTAATAACTTTAAATCAGCTAAATATTTCTTTTCAAAAAACTACTGCCTACCAGCGTCACTTTCAGCAGAAAGCTGTGCTCTCTAATCCATTGGTATGTTATCAGCAATTGCCTGATAAAACCTGGTTAGGTCCAATTCCCTTACTAACTTGGGGGCGAGGCTATGCTGCTGTGCTTGCTCCTACAGGCCCTCTCTGGATTCCAGCCCAGTGTGTGCGACCAGCCAAAGATGTCATGGCATCAAGTCCAGAACCCAATACTGGAAATGAAGCAGGTGACTCTTCAGACAGCACAACGTCCCTTTCGCTCTTGCCATCGCAGTTGACCAACAACCTGGGGCAATGTGAAAAACTTAACATCCAAAGCACAGATGGTTTTGCGGCAACAGGGAAAAGAACCTACACCAGAGAATTTATGCGCTGCCATATTTGTGGTTTTGATTGCAAATTCCTTAGTCATTCTTTGCCTCTCTTTCCTTCTTAATTGCTGTGTGGGGGTTCATGCTTTCCCACCTCATCCTTTAGAATCACAGATGAAATATAATATTTGGGTGCAATTAGCTAATGTCACACAAGTGACAGACTTTTGTATTTCTGAATCATATGATATGGAAAATCTACTCTCTACTTGTCTTATACCTTTGTGTGTTCCAGCTTTAGTTTTAAAAAAATTATACTGGTTTAAGCAATTTTCTATCAGACAATGAATTTCATTATGCAACTATGTTAAACTGGGTTCCTGCTTCTTACATGTTACCCCTTGATGCTATTGTTTTGCATACACCAATTGTAGCTGTTCCTACAAATCTTACTTGTGCAAAAATTGTCAATTGTACTTGTTGTTGTTGTTAATTGCGAAGTCGTGTCCAACCCATCGCGACCCCATGGACAACGTTCCTCCAGGTCTTTCTGTCCTCTACCATCTTCTAGAGTCCATTTAAGTTCACTCCTACTGCTTCAGTGACTCCATCCAGCCATCTCATTCTCTGTCGTCCCGTTCTTCTATTGCCCTCAATCTTTCCTTCACCTAAAAAACTTCATTGTATACATGTCAGTCAAAGAATTTTAAATTGTACCTCCTTTCCAGAGGTATCCTTTAATTATGCACATATATGGTTATTCAATGTCTTTTTTCTCTACTTTCAATTTTCCATACTAAGCTACCATTAACTTACTCAGGAACAAGTTATGTTTTGTATAAACAAAGTTTTATGTCCCCTGACTAAGACCCACTAACTACTCCAGCTTAGGATAATGTCCTCACTAATAAAATAGAGAAGAGTGAGATGTGGGGGAAAATGCACGCGTAACAAACTGCTGTGCTTCCCCCCCCCATAAATCTCATAACCTTTTGATACCCTTTGTCCTAATGAAGCAGCCAGAAGGTCATACCCTTTTGACAATGCCTCACCTACCTAAACAGATAATATGCTTAAGTTCCTTCTTATCTCTTCCTGTCTTTGTCAGTTCTTTCTCCTTTTGATCTACCTGTATTTGTTCTTACCTGGTCTTTAAATATGTAATGTGTTACTAGAAAATAGTTGCTTACATGAAGATATTTTCCAATGAAGAAACCTTTGT